>NC_046632.1:18816624-19026834 GCF_900324465.2 Anabas testudineus | reverse complement strand
AAGAACCAACGAGCAGAACTGACGAGCGGGACCACGGCAAGAAGAACCAACGACCGGGACCACGGCAAGAAGAACCAACGAGCGGGACCACGCCAAGAAGAACCAACGAGCGGGACCACGCCAAGAAGAACCAACGAGCAGAACTGACGAGCAGGACCACGGCAAGAAGAACCAACGACCGGGACCACGGCAAGAAGAACCAACGAGCGGGACCACGCCAAGAAGAACCAACGAGCGGGACCACGCCAAGAAGAACCAACGAGCGGGACCACGCCAAGAAGAACCAACGAGCGGGACCACGCCAAGAAGAACCAACGAGCAGGACCACGCCAAGAAGAACCAACGAGCAGAACTGACGAGCAGGACCACGCCAAGAAGAACCAACGACCGGGACCACGGCAAGAAGAACCAACGAGCAGGACCACGCCAAGAAGAACCAACGAGCAGAACCAACGAGCAGGACCACGCCAAGAAGAACCAACGAGCAGGACCAACGAGCAGAACTGACGAGCAGGACCACGCCAAGAAGAACCAGAACACTGGAGGGAAACCCAGATGTCAGTTGCTAAATGAAACCAAAGAATCTCTTTATAGTTTTGGTTCATGTTAAAATCTCACAGCTCGTTTGTTGTTACTGTGATCTCGTTACATGTGTGTGTGTGTGTGTGTTGTGTGTCTCTGTGTGTGTGTCTGTGTGTGTGTCTCTGTGTGTGTGTGTGTGTCTCTGTGTGTGTGTGTGTGTCTCTGTGTGTGTGTGTGTGTCTCTGTGTGTGTGTGTGTGTGTGTGTGTCTGTGTGTGTGTCTGTGTGTGTCTGTGTGTGTGTGTGTGTGTGTGTGTGTCTCTGTGTGTGTGTCTGTCTCTGTGTGTGTGTGTGTGTGTCTCTGTGTGTGTCTCTGTGTGTGTGTCTCTGTGTGTGTGTCTGTGTGTGTCTGTGTGTGTGTGTGTGTGTGTGTGTGTGTGTGTCTGTGTGTGTGTGTGTCTCTGTGTGTGTGTGTGTGTGTGTGTGTCTGTGTGTGTGTGCTGTTTGACTGATTGACTTTGTGTTGTCCAACTCTACTTCCTGTTGGAAGCTTCCTCTCTCTCTCGGGGTGAGTCAGTGCATGTTAATGTGGGAGGAGGGGGGGCGGGACTTGTTTCTGGCTTTTTGTTTGTGTTATTTCCTGTGGGGGGCGGGGGGGTTTGGTGTATAATATCTGGCATGCCACCTCCCGTCATCTATTCTGGTTACAGGGGAGGTTCCCTCGGCCTCAGCGAGGCGATGGGTGTACCAGCTGCCGTGTGGCCCTCTCTCTCTCTCTCTCTCTCTCTCTCATCTGTAAACATAGGTCTCTCGCCCCTCGCTCTCTCTCTCTCCACCCTTCCTGTACGTGCTGCTCAGCATTCACCAGATGCCAGCCGCCTTGTCCGAGCGCCCAGGAGCCTTTGTCCCCCATTATTTTGTGTGTGTTTTGTTTTTTTTTTACCACGGGGGCCTCTGCTTAACAACCGCACTGTTAAAAATAATTTTTGGAGTTTTATTTTTCTTGTTTTCTTTGTGAGGAAGTGGGAAAAACAAGGAACATTGGTGATTCTATGGGTGGTGTGCACCGCTCCACCTGCTGGCAGCCAGAGAGTGTGGTTTCATTGGAATGGAAACAAAATTTATTCTGGATTAAACTTCCTTTATTATTTTACCAATAAGATAAAAATGTTAAGTTATTATCAAGTTGACGCAGCAGCAAACATTTTGTTGCTCGTTCTTTTGTTTGAAGTCAAGTTACAGAACATCAAGTCATCACAGGAGAAACAATAACTTAGCTGTAAGTTCTGCACATCAATGCAGAAATCCGTTTGAGATCCCTACTGGGATTTAACGTTGCTGTGAAAAGACGTAAATGTTTTGTTAGACAAGAAATCATTTTCTAAATCAATTTTAAAGCTCATAGAGACGTTCTTTACTAGATCACTGTCAGATGTTCATTGAATGATCTGCCAAACGTTCTGTGAATACATGTGAGCTTTGAATGACAGTTGTCACTTAAAACACTGGATCCCAACACCTTTAGTATCCCTGGTTTTAAAAGAGCTGTAAAAACAGACTCAGAGTCATGAGGAGAAAACGTTTGGATCCCACCTCATTTATATTTTCTGTGATTTCTGAGATTTGTCCAAAATGTTTCTGGACACAAAACGATAACGAGACCTCGAGAGCACATGTCGTTTAGTTGAAGAGGTCATGTGAGGATTTCATATTTGGTTCCCAGTTCATAGAAACTTTATTTCAACACATCTTGGGTACAGGTTCGTGTTTAAAAGCTTCTTGAAGCTTGTTTATTCTCTTTCTCTTTATAGAACTGGATATTTTCACGTCGGTACAGAATTAGGAAGCAGCTCTGTCGGACACATTTAGAACCCTAACTTGGATTTCCAACGCTTTGTGAGGAGATGTAGATGTGCACACACTCCATGTTTGTCCGTGGAGAGCCCGTAGTCAGGCTGGCACACGGACATTTAAAACATTTGAAGCCATCAAGATTTCTGACCACACCTCTGTAATCAAATCAAACCTGCAACCCGACTCCTCTTGAAGTGGGATCATCGAGTCGACGTGGTTGAAATGAAACATTGGATCATTTAATGCACTGGAAACTTCTGAAAGATTATTTTTGGAAACTTCTCGCCAACCGTCCGTCGCTCACCCCACCCTGACATCAGCTTTATGGAGGTGAAGTGGTGCCGTCATTCCTCTCCCTGCTGTTTTAAAGAGTCAAATTTGTGCTGTCACATCGGTGTTAATATCTAAAACTGTGATTAGAAACATAATGTGACTGAATTTCCTTGTTTTTTAGATTTGACTGATTTTCGTTTATTGTTTATTTCCATGATTAAAATCTTTGACTTTAGATTTTTCTTCATTTTAAATGTTGCTGTGTCGCTGTCGCACCTTCAGTTTTATCCAAACAACAAACTAAAGACATTTCAATAAAAATTGTATTTGCTGTAACTTTTGTAAGAAAACTCCAAACTGCTTTGTGTTGAGGATAACTTGGCTCCAACTCACCTTTGACCTCTGGATGTGCCTCAGGTTGACTGTATGGACGGCCGGGTGGCAGCGGCCATGGAGCTGAAGCCGTGCATCGAGTACAACGACCTGGAGGCTGCGGAGGCGCTCGTCAGCATGAGCTTCTGGGGTCAAAGTTTGAACAAACCCCGCCCGCTGACCCCCACCTCCGACTCCTGTGACTCCATCCAGCTCCACCCAGAGGGAGGGGACACTCCCAAAGACCTGATCGCTCTGTCCTCACTGGTAAGAAGACACAACACCTCTTAGATCGACAGTCAGCTCGGGTCTGTCTTCATGTTAATAGTGTCCTCTGCTGTCTCCCCCTCAGTGTATGACTCCACCTCATAGTCCGAGCTTTGCTGAGGCCTCCACCACCACAGTCCTCACCACCACCTCCACTCTGAGTCCCACCTCCAGACCAGTTTTTCCCCGGGGTCCAGGGCTCCCCCTCCACAGCGACTCCCACACCGGCCTCACCAAACCCTCCCCTTTCACCTCAGAGACTTCGGCACTTCCACCTCAAACTGAGTCCCTCAGTGTGGCTGCAGCTGGCAGAGCCATGGTCACCAGCGTCATCCGGCACACCGCCGACAGCCTCAGCATTCCCCCACCTCCGGCCTCCACCACCCAGCCGACAGAAACCTCCACACCACCTCCAGAAACACTTCCAGAGGAGAAGGTGGGACCTCCGTCTCCCAGCAGCCCGTCCTCTCCTCCTTCCTCTGCGTCTCTTCCTCACTCCTCCCTGCCGTCTTCCTCTCCTTCCTCTTCCTCTCCAGTCTCCACCTCCCCCGTGCTCTGCCAGGTGTTTCCAGTGAGCAGCCGGACGGGATGATCTCCGCCTTCGTCCAGGCTCCCGTTCAGGTGCAGACTCAAGGGGGGCCAAAGCCCATCCTGCCCCAGTCTCCTCCCAGTTTTGCTCAGCCTCTGCTGGTGGGCTCTGCAGTGCCGCAGGGGGCCGTGATGTTTGTGGTCCCCCAGCCGCCTATGTCCCATCCACCACAGGGCTCGCAGACCGTCATGACTCTGGGCAACACCAAGCTGCTGCCCCTGGCCCCAGCCCCTGTTTACATGCCGTCAGGAGCAGCCGGCGGGGCCTCGCAGGCCGACTTCTCCCGCAGGAGAAATTACGTGTGTAACTTCCCCGGCTGCAAGAAGACGTATTTCAAGAGTTCACACCTGAAGGCTCACCTCCGCACACACACAGGTGAGAGGCAGAAGAAGAGGCTCTTCGGTTTGTATCTGGGTTGATGAGCAGTTCTTGTTTTGTCACTTTTACTCTCTTGATCATTGTGATATGTTCTAATTTCAGAGTTAAACTCGATCCTTCCTTTTGTAAGAGTTAATAAAAGTCCCTCTTCTCGAATCCTGCAGGTGAAAAGCCGTTCAGCTGTCACTGGGAGGGCTGCGACAAGAAGTTTGCCCGCTCCGATGAGCTTTCGCGCCACCGCCGAACACACACCGGCGAAAAGAAGTTTGTCTGCAACGTGTGTGATCGGCGCTTCATGCGCAGCGACCACTTGACCAAACACGCCCGGCGGCACATGACCACCAAGAGGGCGTCCTCGTGGACCGCCGAAACCCCAGACCTCAACAAAGTGACCCTGTCCAAGGGCCAAACCAGAGCCCCCACACTTCCTCTTGGCGTGCTGGTTCCCACTGCCAACTAAGAGACTCAGCAGGAGCCCGCAGGGCCAACTCAGGGCCCCGGTGGGGGGGTTTATACACGTTAAAAGAATAAACGGTGACTGGTTGTTTCATTCAGCTCCACCAGCCACATCAGGACGATCTTTTCTACTCTACAAGCTCCATTCACACAGGAACTGGGCTCCAGCTATGTTTACGTCGTCTTCACCAACAGCTCAGTCACACCTGCGTTTAATCACTGAGATCGTTTGCGAAGTCCAACATGTGGACGGGAGGAGCCAGGGATTGAACCCCCAACCTCACAATGAGGCACAGCTGCCGTGGTTGTGACAAGCACATTCTCGGTGGGTTGACACGTTTGCTGTTAGCTCACCGACTAACGCTGAAAAAAATAACCGTCCCACACAGACGTCCGACTGAAAAGTGAAATGAAGCAAGATGTAAATTCAGAGCTAGCACAAAAAGAGCATTCACGGCTAGAACGGCTCTAAAAGAGATTTTAACCTTTAGGAAACTTTTAGTTAGACTAGTAAAACCTGAGCCGTCGTCTGTATGAAGAAGACTAAAACAAAGACATGAAAGTAGCAGCATTAGCACCCGTGCTAACGAAAACTCTGCAGTTTTCCTTTTCAGTCAGTCTTTACTGAATAAACTGACATGAACAAGCTTAAAAAACTAAATGCTGGTACAGAGAAACCATAAAGAGGTTTGGAGACGTCTTGTGACTGACAAACAAACGCTAACCGTTAGCTCAGCGATTAGCCTGGTGAGGTTCAACTTCACTGAGACACTTTCAGGAGGGACTGAGCCTTTAAATCCATCACACCACATTTTCTAATTGTTAAGATTCAATTATTGGTATAACGGTTTCAATCAGAGTCTTTTGAGATGAATGGAAACATAGCTGGAGCCGCTGCAGTTGACAGAGCGAGTTTCCCGCCCTGCTCAGGACATTTTAATTCCACAAACTCGCAGAAGGACGAGGACGATAAAGAGGACGAGGACACGAAGGCGACCGGCTGCTACTCATCCACGGACAGAAACCAACAAAAACCTGACATTGCACTGGATTTTTTAAATCTTGCTTGTTTTTGTACTCTCCGTGTTTAATCATGTTTACTTCATGTGTATATGTCACGTTTAGCAAAATGTATGCACTCTTTATTTTTTGCCAAAGCCTCTGTATTGTGCTTCTATTGTTATCCTACTTATGTTTATTTGTCTGACTGTAAATACTGTAAATATATTGATATCTATATGAATGTCATGTGTATTCCAATCTGCATTTATTGACAGTACGACTTCTTGATATTTTAATAATGTCAGTGGACAGTATTCCTCACTGTGATCCTACCTACCATGTCGCTTTACACATTATTATTATTTAATAAACATTTGTTGAGGAAAAAAGTGCTGTTTTTGATAGCTTGATTTGGCCCATAGTGTAGCCAGTAAGAAAATACCTCATGTTATTAAATGTTATTCTTATTAATAACAGCTTATATCAGAATAATCCCATTTCTGAACATTTGCCTGTAAGCGATGGTGAAGAATATGGCTTTTATAATAAAAAAATACCATGAAAGTAAGTATTGGTTTGAAGTTTGTTCTTTGTCTTTGTGTTTATTCAAGCAGAACCAGTTACTTTAGATTTCATTATTAAAATTATGTACAGTACGTATGAAACAGTCATCTAACTTTGTGTTTCTTCTTAAGAATTTTTCACTTTTCACATTTTTACATTTTGCTGATAGTACTTTAAATACTAATAAATCATTTAATATTATCACTGATACTAGTGAAGTATGCCTACTCTGTT
Organism: Anabas testudineus; assembly: GCF_900324465.2. NCBI lineage: Eukaryota > Metazoa > Chordata > Actinopteri > Anabantiformes > Anabantidae > Anabas > Anabas testudineus. Next base: position 19,020,324 of record NC_046632.1, on the reverse strand, counting down.
TTGAAGACGTGTACTTCCACTGCTGTCTATTCTAGAGTTAGAAATGATCATAGAGTTAAATCAAAGGCTGTGGAGGTGGGAGGCTTCTCCTACAGAGCTGTTTTATTGGACATCACACTCAGAGGTGGGGCTGCAGACACAGCCAGATGTACGGACCCCCTCCAATCTGACTGGCCCCCTAACAGACACAAAGTAAGGTAGTTTGCTTATTAGTGTCATGAAAAATGGGAGACAGACCCGACACCCCTGGTCCAGACACTTAGTGCCTGGTAACGTTTGACAAATACAGAGACACAAAAACAAAAAAGGAAAAGAAACTGAAAATGGCAAAAACACAAGTATTAAAGATACCAAACAAACATGAGAACAGAATTCTATTCAACTGTATTTGTAAAGTGCCAGATCACAACAGAAGTTATCTCAAGGCACTTTACAGTGTTTCAGACCTGACAGAGAATAATTATACAAAAGATGATATAGAAAACCAAACAATCCCATTTGATCAAGCTTTAGGCAACACCTCAGTATAGAGTAACTCAGTGTAGAAATACTCAGTTACAAATAAACGTCTTATTCTGAAAATAGTAATAGAGTTGAAATACTGGAGTATTGTCAGTGAAATACACTTAAGAATACCAAAAAATGATTACCATATTATTACTTATTGTTCAGAATGACACGGTGTTAAAATAATGCATATGACAACGTTAGGATATAACTAAATCGAATTTGCATGTAATTACTAAAGTAATTGTGCAGATATAGGAAACCTGGGTGTTTCCGTTTGTGTCCAGAGGCCTTATTGTTGTGGACTTTACTAATTCTTATTAATAATAATGAAGTGGAGGCGGACAGGCCCTTCGTTAGTGGTTTTATTCTTTAAATATTGTCTATTTGTTGATCTCTGTCACTAATTCTCACTTTATTCTCAAGTTTCTGCTCGACAACAGCTGCTCGGGCCCCTCCCCCACACCCCCCGGTAACAAGCACCAGCCAATCAGAAGGCAGCGCGGAGGGGGCGTGACCAATAGGAGAGCACGATGTTGTGTTTGGAGCGTGAGAGAGGCACGTGACAGTCCCCGAGGTCTCCGCCCACTTGCCTTACTGACCGACATTCAGCCGAGCCGAAGAAAACGACGACGTAAAATCAGCGAAAAAAACAATGGAGTCTGGTGGAGGCGGAGAACCCGGGTGGACAGCGACGTCCTGTGGTGGCGAGCGGTGCTGCAGCACAAGGTAACTACACGAAAAGTAGATATTAGATATTAATAATAATAATTATTATTATGTGGAAACATACAATGTGCTTTAAGTACAAGAGCACTCCACTAAGAAGAATACAAATACAATTAGCAGTACTGCACTAAAAGAGTTCTCTATGTTCCTGAGAAAACCAAAGTATTTGAACGTTTTCTAAGAGGTTTAGTTAAATTCATGAACAGATTCAATGAGAGAAAAACTTTAACAAGCGGATTTCTGAACAGTTACTGAGACTTTAGTAAAGAAGTAAATGTTAAACGTAAATGTAAACTGAACGACATCTGTACAAGAAATTTAAAAGCTGAACCTGCAAATAAACCTGCAAATAAAGGTTTAATTGCTGAACGGTGGTGGAGTAAAGTAAAAACACATAAAGTGGAAATACTGAAAAAAGTACTTCAAATAGTACTTGGTGTGCAGTACTTTCCACCTCTGTCATCCCGCCACCAGGGGGCGACTCTCTCCTAAAGTGTTCTGAAACAGCCAATCAGAGCGCTTCTCACCGGAAACAGCTGACAAGTCACTTCCGCCCGTTTAGAGGGAAAATGAAGCTAAGATTTGTCTTTGAGAGCCTAAAACGTGAACAAAGAGAAGGTTCAACACACTCAAACGATCCTAAACAGACATATACAGGAATTCACGCTCTACATGGGACTTTAATTTGTCGACGTGACGTCGAAATTACCGAGATCGGTCGTTTTCCTAGCTAACAAGCTGTTTGCGTAATTGCCTAAAAAACAGTTTATATAATCGTCTGATATTCGACAAAAACGTAATAACATAACATTTAAATATCGAAATTTACAGTTATAAAGATAACAGACGTGTAAAATGACCTTTGGCGCTAAATTGTGTGGTTAGCAACAGCTTCAGAGGAGAGTAAACAATGAAAAAGGCGGCAGCGGGAAATAAACGTCAATGAACACTGTAACAAAAATACTCACATAATGTGAATTTATTAAAAGCTTAAATAAAAGCAGACTGACACTTAATAAATAATGACACTGAAATAAGACAAGAATGAAAGAGGCAGAGACGTTCACGGTTAATAATTCAATTCAATTTGTATCGTTCTTTTACAATTGACATTGTGGCAAAGCAGCTTTACACAACCAAAGTACACGAACAGTGAATGTGTATAAAATAGTAATATATAGTATAAATACTATAAAAAATACTATATAATTAATATAATATTTAGTCTGAACATATGAGAATGAGAAAATATAGATGTTTTAATCCTGATGGACCTGCATTAGTGTGATTTCACAGTTTGAACCGGATTTCTGTCTCGTCTTTTTGTCCTTTTGTCAGATTCAGGTTTTTCGTAATCGCTCGTTGTTCGTAGTTTTGTAACCCGCACAAAGACGTTTGAATTTCCCGCAACACCTGGCGTCACGTGAACGCGTCTCGCTTCGTGATTGGCTACGTCGTGGCGTCTGTTTAAAGAGCCGGCGCGAGCCGCGTTTCTATTGGTCAGCTGCGTTCTAGCGCCAAGATTTCAATAAAAGGGCGAGCGGACAACAGCGGCCGCTCCAGTGTCCCTCGTCGTCCGCTGCTCTTAGTTCAGCTCGTCATCGGCTCCTTTAACCTTTAGTTTTTACAGTTCAGTTTTAGTTAATTTATTCTCGTGTCCGCGTTTAAGTTACAGGAAATCAAAATGCTTTCTGCTCGCTCTCCCCTGTCGACGAAGAACGACCAGTCAGTGAACAGCCGGATGAGCAACATGTCGCTGGACAAAGAAAACACGGTGAGAACAGAAGCAGCGTCCGAGCTTCCGGGTTCTGGTTCTGTCGAAACGTTTCAGGCCCAAGGTGGAGTCGGTCCGAGGAGCAACATGGCGGACACTTCCCGTCGGTTCCGACGGACCGACTCCGCTGTAAAGTGGCCTGCTCTCTCTCTGTGTGTGTCGGGGTGTTAAACGGTGTAACTGAGCACTAAAATGAGCGTTTTGTGACTGAAGTTTGGTTTGTGTTTGTCACCTTCCAGCCTCCGAGTCTGAACACCACCCGCATCTTGGCGTCGAAAACCGCGCGGAAAATCTTCGACGATGCTTCGGTGAGTTTGTGGAAATGTGCAGAAATCGGACAGACAGGTGAGCAGCTGACATGTGAAGCCGGTGTCGGACACTCGGAGATGTCCGCCGAGATCAGGTGGCGCCCAAAGTTCCGCTTGTGGCGCCAACACGGCCGATCAGCTGTTGGAGGAAATATCCAGCTGCTGCCTTTAGAGTTGTGAACGTCCTCACTGTGACACGGACTAGATCAGCAACAGGGATGAAGTGTGAGGGTAGTTGGACTCCGATGTTTAGATAGAAGTGAAAAGAGAAGGACGGAGCCCTCCCAGTCCAGCTGAGAGCAGAGAAAGGGGAACGTGTAATCACGATGGTGGAATGAGCTGCCTATCTCTGCACGCTCAGCCACCTCACTTGCAATCTTTAAAAAACTGCTGAAAACAGAACTCTTCTGCATCTTCCTTTGCACTTAAAAAAAAAAAAAATCTACCCTTTCTTTCTAACATCTCTTGAAACAGAAACACTTTTTAACAGCACTTTGCTTTGATGTTGTTTCTTCTTGACTTAGATTTTGTTTGCTTGCCTTGTTCCTCACTTGTAAGTCGCTTTGGATAAAAGCGTCTGCTAAATGACTAAATGTAAATTTAAATGTAAATGTAATTAAATCCTGACCACGCATCAAGAGCCAGTGGACAGTTGATCACTTTAAATAAATGTTCACATGTAGATGTTTGAGAAGGAAACAGAAAGTGTCTTAGTGACACGTGCTGGTTTCACCGCCCAGTGTTGAACTAATGAGATGAAACAATGGTTGGGTTGGTGAAGATGAGGATGAGTGTTGGTGTGTCGGAACAGTTGAAAGACTTTGTCTGTTCTTCAGCCCAAAGTGACGAAGAAGAGCAGCAGCAAGGAGGAAGAGGAGCCTCTGCTGAAGGAGAACCCCCGCCGCTTCGTCATCTTCCCCATCCAGTACCACGACATCTGGCAGATGTACAAGAAGGCAGAGGCGTCTTTCTGGACGGCCGAGGAGGTAAATGTGGCGCCTCAGCAGTGGGACACATGACCGAGCCTGTGCTCAGTGAAGTGACGTGTGTGTGTGTGTGTGTGTGTGTTCAGGTGGATCTGTCCAAAGACCTGCAGCACTGGGAGTCTCTGAAGGACGAGGAGAGGTACTTCATCTCTCACGTGTTGGCGTTCTTCGCCGCCAGCGACGGCATCGTCAACGAGAACCTGGTGAGGAGACGCGCCCGGTGACCGTGGCTCATCTGGTCCGGTCCAGAGTGCAAATGCTTTGTGTGATGAATGATGAGTGGAGTAATTGATGTTGTGTGGCCACCAGGTGGAGCGCTTCACGCAGGAGGTGCAGGTGACGGAGGCCAGGTGTTTCTACGGTTTCCAGATCGCCATGGAGAACATCCACTCGGAGATGTACAGCCTGCTGATCGACACCTACATCAAGGATCCCAGAGAAAGGTGAGGCTTCTTGTCCCGGTGGTCGCGGGCTGACAGCGGCTGGTGCGTGAATAATGCGTGTGTGTGTTTATTGCACTGACGGTGCGTTCGCTGCCCCTCAGAGAATACCTGTTCAACGCCATCGAGACTCTGCCGTGCGTGAAGAAGAAGGCCGACTGGGCGCTGAACTGGATCGGCAACAAGAGCGCCACCTACGGTAAGCCTTCGCCCCCACCCCATCATCGCTGCGCCCTCTGCTGGGGTGGATCAGGTTCGGTTGTTTACTGACGATGTGTTTGTGGTGCAGGAGAGCGCGTGGTGGCGTTCGCGGCCGTGGAGGGAATCTTCTTCTCCGGATCGTTCGCCGCCATCTTCTGGGTGAAGAAGAGAGGCCTGATGCCCGGCCTGACCTTCTCCAACGAGCTGATCAGCAGAGACGAGGTGAGGCTCCGTCACGAACCGATAACCGTTAGTTCCCAAACGGGCTGTGGGCCGAACCGGTCTGATCGCTGTTGTGGTTTCAGGGTCTGCACTGTGACTTTGCGTGTCTGATGTTCAAACACCTGGTGAACAAGCCCTCGTCGGAGACGGTCACGGCCATCATCAGGAACGCCGTGGAGATCGAGCAGGTGGGCTGGCCAGTTCCGGGGTTGGGGGGCGGCTCTGTTGCGTTGGGTCCAAATCCCCGAGCAGTGGTTTCTGACGTTAAGTGTGTGTGTGCGCAGGAGTTTCTGACGGAGGCTCTGCCGGTGAAGCTGATCGGGATGAACTGCGAGCTGATGAAGCAGTACATCGAGTTCGTGGCCGACCGACTGATGCTGGAGCTGGGCTTCACCAAGGTAACGCCGCCCGTCTCTAATGCAGATCGCCACCAAAGGTGTCGTAGTCTGGACGAGGCTCGGGTCTGTGATGATGAGAGGCGCAGGGGTACGGACCTCAGCCGGTGATGGGGGCTGAGTGCTGCTGGAGTCTGATCGGAGAACGAGTGGTTCTCTGTGGGACGACAGCAGCACGAGACAGACGCCTGTCTGAACAGACCGGAGCTGCAGTCCCGTCCCAGGTGCTGGAGTGTGTCGGGCTGTTCCTGGAGTTCTGTTCATGTGGTTCAAAGAAAAGAAAGTGTGAAGCTGCAGTGAGAGGACAGAATGTGGTTTAGCTGCTTTTCCTAACCCCCCCTCTCCCCTGTCGTCCTCCTGTCCATGTGGTGCGTGTGCAGATCTACCGGGCCGAGAACCCCTTTGACTTCATGGAGAACATCTCTCTGGAGGGAAAGACCAACTTCTTTGAGAAGCGAGTGGGGGAGTACCAGAGGATGGGCGTGATGTCGGGCCCCACGGACAACACGTTCAGACTGGACGCTGATTTCTGAGGACAGAGGAGGTGCACTCGCGGGACCAACTGATGACAATGTGGACTCATGTTAATCCATTACTCGTGCTCTACAGGTGACAAACTGAGCAGAAACACTTTACCTGTAATTAAGGACCTGGTTTAGTGACGGCAGCTGAAGGGCACTGCAGTCCAGAGTTCTGGTCCAGGAAACGGGTGATGATCTGGATGCCTCCTTGACCAGAACCTGGTTTATTTTATGTTTTGTTTTAAACTGTAGATTTTTTTTTATTTTATTTTATTTTTTTTATCTAATCTGCTATATTAGCATGTTTGTTTCCCATGTTAATGTTTCTAGTTTTTGTTGTGTACAGCATTTAGTTTTTGTAATAAAGTCAAATGTACTTTATCTAGGAACCTTGATTCTGTTCATTGTGTGGCTGTGAAGATCAGATTCAAGTAAAGGTTAAATATTAGAATAATGTAAATACTAATAAATGACAATACACGTTCAGTTTATTCATGAACAAATTCAAGCAGAGTCCCTTCAAATGTGGCTTCTGAACATTTACTGAGGAAAGAAATCGGCCACATTCACAAACCGAACCTTTAGTTACAATAAGTGTTAAGTTGGAGTTACACAGCAGAGAAAGTAGTTTGTAAAAGGAAAAATGTTGTGGAGCTGATTCACTGTTCTGACACCTGCTTCATTAAAAATACATGTATTGGTGTTAACTATCTTCAGTGTAACTAAAGCTGGCAGATGCACAGAGGGAAGTAAAACTGTTTCTACCTGAGGCAGGTTCAGCTCTGCTCGTCACAAACTGTCCTGTTTGGTTCACACAGTAAATTAGATTTGAAATAATTTACAGAGATTCAGGCTAATAGTTTCCCTCTGTTTCCAGTCTTTGTGCTAAGCTAACCAGGCTCTATAATGGCTACCTTACAGAGAGTCGGATTAATCTGAACACAAGTCCTAATGCTGTTAGAATAATAAGAGTCCAAGTAAAAGAGGAGAAAGAACAAACAAATAGAAGTGGTTTATGTGAAAATGGGAAATCATCACAACAGGACACAGAGTAGTCAGAGGTGTAAAATGAGTGGTAGAAGTACACAAATACTGGGAATGACAGCTTTTCTCTTAAAGTAATTAGTTAGTAGTCATGGTAAATGTAGTGGAGTCAAAATGATAAAGTAGAGGTACTCAAAGGCTGCACTGAAGTACTTTATGAGTAAATGTACTTACAGCGAGTATTTGATCAGCTGACCTCTGCAGGCTGCTGGGAGCGGACAGCTGCGTCATCACCCCGGGCGGAAGTGTGTGCACAGTAAAAATCCCAGAAAAGAAATCATCAAACTTTTCCAACAGATGATTTATTGATCTTTTTAATGTTTCTGTAGTAAAATCAGAGAAACGTGTCAATACGAACCATTTTGGACCATCAGTATTGTCTCGGTTCGTCTCATCCTTCCAAACACGAACCGTGGTGACGTACGATGAGGAAGTAAACAGAACCTAGTTCCAAGCATTCCAGAGAAGTCGCATCTGATTTGGACTAAAATGTCGGTTTCCAACCCGAGGCAGACGTTTCTAAACCCAGTAAGATGTTTAATGTCTTTATCTTGAGCATTCCTGGCTGTCTGGGCTCATGGTTTTTGTCGTAATTGGTATTAAATTGGCCAATATGAGGGGGTTTTGTCGGCGCGAAGACCCGCTAGTTAGCATCTTAGCTAAGCGTCCAGTGTCGCTTTGTAGTTAAATTAATAATTGTGGTGAAGTTGTCTTGAGTAACGTGACTGAACTAGTTCTCCGTACCTGTTAGTAGTCTTAGTAAATCTGGGAGACGATTCATTCAGCAAATGACTTTATTTCCACAAAACAGTTTATTTCAAGTTGTAGTTTCACATAGTTCGGTTCCGCCTGTTGGCGAAGTGTCCGTTTCAGGCGAATTTCTGATTAGACTTAATGTAGTTTGTGTAGAATCAAACTTAGTGTTTATTTCTGAAGGCCGAATTAAAAAGTGGTTCCCAAAACGTTGGTTTAGCAGTTTACGTTAAGTCTGTTTGTGTTGACGCGTTTAGAAATAAGCGGGCAAATCTTAAAACATACAGAATCTCTAATGGAGTTTGGCGCCGATGCAGGAGCGTGTTCGACTGGTTCGACGTTAGTTCGTTTTCCAGCTTTTATTTACTGAAGTGCAGCTTTTAGCTCCAACTACTACATGTCAGACACATGCTGTAGTTTCTACTCCTCGACTGGTATTTAACATTAACACTTACTGATTAAAGGTTTCTCAGTAAAGAGGGAAATAACTGGAAACGTCTTCAATAATGTCTTCGAACATATGGAGAATGTTTGAGTTCTACTGTTACTGGACATTCTGGATATTAATACATATCTGGGCCTGGGAATGTGTTAAACTGTAAAAGACTGTTAATTAGTTCCTAATTAAAGAAACACAGCTGTAGCTTGATGTTGTTGAAGTAAATGAATTGTTGTCTTGTTGTTCAGTAATTAGTCAGAGATCATCTGTTAGCTCAGTGTAACTTCATTACAGTTTTTCTCAGTCGCTTTAGTACAATTCTCAGATCAGAACTGAAGTTTGCAAATATGTGTGTGCATTTCTCAAAACAATTTGTACAAACAGCAAAACACTATGGATTTCTTGCAAAAGCCTGTAACTTGCTCAAAATCTTTAGTTCATCTCTCAAAACTAAGTCTTTATGTCATTAAACATGTCAGTGCCATCAGAATGTCAAGTCCTTGTGTCATTGTCTACGAACAAGACAGTCAATGACTTAGTCATGTTGTCAATATAACTGTGTACTTTAGAGGGAGGTTCTGATGTAAACTAGGGCTAAAGTTTTGATGACAATTATTGTAAAATGTAAGTTACACCTTTTTGTTTGATTGCAAGAGACTGGACAAGATTCACATTTACACTTTTATTGTTTATACTGTAATTTGTTGACAGACCATGTCATACCAACATAGAAAAAACCCACTGCAAACAGTAACACAAAGGGAAAATAAAGATAGGACAATATTCTGTACAACAGTACAGGCAGTGCAGTAGGATTTGGTGTGGTCTTCCTACACCTCTTGTCGTTCCTGTATGTTAGGTCACAAATTCTCATCCACATCACAGCGAATATCCTCTCTTGCAATGCAGCGTGGAAAGAATCTTTTAGAGTGTCTTATCCAGCCTCTGCAGGCGTCTGCTGTGATGTCATCACACGCTGCATCCATGGCAGCCAAGAGGGTCATTTGTGTTTGCAATTCCTTGTCCTTCCATTGTCAGACATAGAACATTGTGTTGTGCTTCAGCCATATACAGTATATACTTGCCCATTGATTGACAATGAGATGCACCTTTGTTAGAGGAAGTCAAGTCACATGAGAGCAATTTACCAATTCAGGACAGATTTAGAAAAAAACATATAACGGAGATGTATAGAAATATGTTTGTCACATTATGACAACTTGGTCAACCATTTTGCAGTTAATGACTTATACGATGAACTAATGACTAGGTGTTTTGAGGAGTAAGACTATTGCACAGTGAACTATATAATACATTTTGATCAACATGACATAAACAATTGATAATGTAGCAAAGAGCAGAGAATTGTACATAATCATTTGCATGGATGAACCAAAGCAATTGCAACTTGTTCAAAGAAGTGAGAAACTGCTTATATGATGTGCACAAGTGACATCATGATGTGAATATTGAACAAATGGTTTTGAGGATTTCATTCTGATCTGAGAATTGTACTAAAGCGACTGAGAAAAACTGTATTGTCCACATTAGAGAACAGTTGGTGTTTTGTAGTTTCTTTTTTAAAATGAGTCACATCATCACATGATGGATTGTTCTGTGTGGTCGGAACTCTCATTTCCCTGAATTTGGGAAAAGGTGGAAACCATGTTCATCTGTGTGTCTCCAGGGGTTTGGCTCTCATGCTGAGAATATTCCAGCTACCCCACGTCCTCCCTTCTTTATCACACTGTCACTTTATCCACAGGTGATTCCCTTTGCTGGGACGATCCTGGGTGGTTTGCTGCCAGGGGAGATGGTTCTCATTCAGGGTTCAGTGCCGCCTAATGCAGACAGGTGAGGCCCCCTGTGGACACTTCATGTCTTTGTGGTGGTTTAGTTTTGTGTTCTCGTGGTCCATCGTTAGCTGCTGGTGACAGGTTTGACTTCATTTCTGGATCCTGATTCATTGTCTGATTCTCCTTGTGATCCACTGGATCTGTGTCGATCTTTTGTGTCTTTATTGTGTTCTTGTCTGCCTGTGTTTGTCTGATTCCATGTGTTGGTTCTCTACAGCTCTGAAGTATTGATATGATATCATCAGTACTGGTGATATATGATGTGAAAATATTCGGGCCAACACTGTATTGAAGAGCTAAATGTTTGACTGTGGCTTTTCTCTCCTGCAGGTTTCAAGTAGACTTTACATGTGGCAGCAGCGTGAAGCCACGTGCTGATGTGGCGTTTCACTTTAACCCGAGGTTTGGCCGCTCACCGTGTATCGTCTGCAACACGCTGCAGAAGGAGCGCTGGGGCAGAGAGGAGATCCTGTATCAGATGCCCTTCACTGTTGGTGCGGCGTTTGAAATCATCTTCCTTGTTTTGAAAGATGCATTTAAGGTATAAGATGAGCTGCTGTAGCTGCTGTGCTCTGTCGTGTGTTTCCTACAGTCACCTGCTTCTTTGTCTTCGTAGAAATCAACAGGAAGTGACAGGAGTTTGATAAAGAAACTCTGTGAACCTCAGTGTGTTTGTGTTTTTATTGTCATCAGGTGGCTGTGAACGGAGCTCATGTGTTGGAGTACAAACACAGGTTGGAGCTGGAGCAAGTCGATACCCTCCTCATAGGTGGAAAGGTCAAAGTTCAAGCTGTTGGCATCCTTCCTGCAAGCTCTGTGAGTGTGTGTGTGTGCATTTCTGCAGTTTGTCATGTGACTAAACGTGTGATGAATTTCATGTTGTGTTTGTTGTGTTCAGAGCTCAGTTTCTCCTGCAGTGAGTACGAGCAGCCTGCACACAGACAGCAACGTAAGAACATGTGATGTGTATTAGTTCCTAACTCATTGTAATTAACACTGCGTCCTGTGATTGGCTCTGAGTGTTTGTCCATGTGTCTGCTCACAGCTCTAACTTGTCCTGGATGGTGGAGGCTCATAAATGTGTTCAAGTTGGTTTCTATGTTGACAGCACATGATGAATGACTGTGTGACATGTTGGTAACTGATTGTTTCTTCATTTCAGCTGCTACTGTCAGCAACAGGTGACTTGGTGAGTGTGACGGTATCTTTATTAATCAGGTAATGGAATGATTAAAAGGTCGAGTTCAGCCCAAAGGAGTCAGTGTAAGTGAAAAGAAAGAAACCGGAGAAGAAGCAAGTCAGAGAATATGGTGTTGATTTAATGTTTGTCTTTAACAGAGTGTTCCCTACAGAGGAGAGCTGCTTAAAGGTCTGAGTGTTGGACAGAGCATCACGATCAAAGGAGCAACCAATCAGCACGCACAAAGGTAGGTCACACCTGAGTGATGTCACAACTACAGTGTCCAGTCGAGTCTGATAGATAATTTCCGGTTATGGCCGTACAACCCGACGGACTCGACTCGACACTGTAGTTGTTTGGAGGCCTGCTGGGAGTCACACTCTGCACCAGGACACAGATCTCTTACCTTTTCCTGACACCTGCAGATACTTCACTGATTACCTGGAAACACACCTGATTCAGTTTTCAGCCACTCTAACGTCCCTGTCCGGTTTCAGTGTTTGTGTGAACCTGCGAGTGTCGGACAGCACTGACATCGCTCTTCATCTGAACCCTCGTCTGAAGAAACAGGTCTTCGTCAGGAACTCCTTCCTGTCTGACTGCTGGGGGGCTGAGGAGACCAAGGTGGACTCGTTCCCCTTCGCTGCCGGACAGTATTTTGAGGTAACTACTACAAACCATTTACTGTCTGTCTGAGCTACAGTGTCGAACTGATCCTGTCTCCTCTCCAGATGATCATCCTCTGTGACTCTCAGCAGTTCAGAGTCGCTGTTAATGGACTTCACCAGGTGGACTACAAACACAGGGTCCAGGACCTGAGCCGGATCACCCAGCTGGAAGTACTGGGAGACCTGACGCTGCAGGACGTCAAGATCATCTGAATGCTTTGTTAATCAAAATTAGTTGAAGTGCCTGCTGCAGTGATACAAGCCTCACTTCATGTATCATGTTCATGAATCTAAACCAAGTGCAGCCTCGAAGGAAACAGCTGCAAGTGAAAGCACTTTAAATTCATCTATAATAAACTACATTAACTAATCACGTCAACCTGTGGCTGATTCTGCTCCACTGACAAACTTACATGTGTGGAAACAGGAATACACACCTTCAGACAGATGTACACACAGGATATTACACACTGACTCACTGGCACTTTCCCAAACAAACTGATTTCATTAAGTGGATAATTAACTCTGCCTTTGATAGTTTGTAGTGACCATCTCAGTACATTTCCACTTGACAGGAATAAATCCCATTGAAACATTAATAGTTACTGTTCTTCAATTTAATACTGTTGACTTATTTTCAAAAGACTCTACATCTTCTCTGAACCGTCTTTAATTATTAAAAACACGATAACATGTTTTTAACAGCATGACTGAGTGAAAAGATTCAAATCTGCTTCATTTGTTCAGATTAAACAGGTGCTGGTCATATAATTTAAATATCTTCAAAAAGTTGATTTATTTCACTAATTCTGTTCAAAAAGTGAAACTTGTATGTTATATTCATACATTACACACAGACTCATATTTCAAGTGCTTATTTCTTTTAATTTGACAACTAATGAAAAACCCAAATTCAGTATCTCAGAAAATCTGAATATTACTTAAGACCAATACAAAAAGGATTTTTTTCACACTCTAATCAGCTAATTAACTTAAAACACCTGCAAAGGCCTTTAAATGGTCTCAGTCTAGTTCTGTAGGTTACACAATCAGGGGGAAGACTGCTGATTTGACAGACGACCACTGACACAAGACACAAAAGGTCAAAAAGAGGCTGACTGTTCACAGAGCTCTGTGTCCAAGCACATTACTAGAAAGGTGAAGGGAAGGAAAAGATGTGGTAGAAAAAAGTGTACAAGCAATATGGATAACTGCACCCTGGAGAGGATAGTGAAGCAAAACCCATTCCAAAATGTGGGGGAGATTCACAAAGAGTGGACTGAAGCTGGAGTCGGTGCTTCAAGAACCACAACACACAGACGTATGTAAGACACGGGTTTCAGCTGTCGCAGTCCTTGTGTCGAGCCACTCTTGAACAACAGACAGCGTCTGAAGCATCTCGCCTGGGCCAAAGACAAAAAGGACTGGACTGCTGCTGAGTGGTCCAAAGTTATGTTCTCTGATCAAAGTAAATTTAGCATTTGGAAATTGGGGTCCCAGAGTCTGGAGGAAGAGAGGAGAGGCACAGAATCCACGTTGCTCGAGGTCCAGTGTAAAGTTATGGTTTGGGGTCCCATGTCATCTGCTGGTGTTGCTCCACTGTGTTTTCTGAGGTCAAAGGTCAACGCAGCTGTATACCAGGACGTTTTAGAGCACTTCCTGCTGCTGACCAACTTTATGGAGATGCAGATTTCATTTTCCAACTGGACTTGGCACCTGCACACAGTGTCAATCTACCAGTACCTGGTTTAAGGAGCATGGTATTCCTGTTTTTAACTGACCAGCAAACTCGCTGGACCTTAACCCCATAGGAAATCTATGGGATATTCTGAAGAGGAAGATGTGATATGCCAGACCCAACAATACAGAAGAGCTGAAGGCCACTATCAAAGCGACCTGGGCTCTCATAACACCTGAGCAGTGCCACAGACTGATCGACTCCATGCCACGCCGCACTGCTGCAGTAATTCAGGCAAAAGGAGCCACAACTACGGAAGTATTGAGTGCTGTACATGCTCATACTTTCAGTGTTCATACTTTCTTTGTATTGATCTTAATGTTCTAATTTTCTGAGATACTGAACTTGGGGTTTTCATTACTTGTCAGTTCTAATCATCAAAATAAAAAAAAAAAAACACTTGAAGTATATGAGTCTGTGTGTAATGCATGAACATAACTTAAGTTTCACTTTTTGAACAGAATTAGTGAAATATTCTAATTTATTATTTATCTAATTTATGACCAGCACCTGTATGTTCACAACAATACTGTTCATCCATGTTGCAGCAGTTTTTAAACCACTAACACACATTCTACCTGGACAGTTCAACCATTTTCAGACCACATCCTACTAACTAGTGACTCTTACCCGAGACAGATTGCTAGTTCATATCTGGATGTGGGCTCCATAAAAATCTAAGTAAAAACCAAAAACTTAACTGATCCACATGTCAAAGGCAACTTAAAAACTACAACTACACCAGATTTCTGTTTTTAGGACTTTAATTATAAAAACCCACAGTAAAATCTCCAAACTGTACATATTACACAAAAACCTAAGAGCTGATCTAAGAGACATAAAATCTGACTTTTACATTTTTAGAAACTTACATTTGTGTACAAAAACTGCTGCAGCACAGTTAAAACTCATCTGCAGAAACAGAACAATTACTTAAAGGCTCTGTCTATTTACCTCCTGACTGCAGCTGATCCTAGCATGCACTAAGAGGTAGAGTCTGTTGCATTAGAGTCTTTGGATCCACCGTCATCCTGCAGCATCAACTGGTCCCGCGAGTGCACCTCCTCAGAAATCAGCGTCCAGTCTGAACGTGTTGTCCGTGGGGCCCGACATCACGCCCATCCTCTGGTACTCCCCCACTCGCTTCTCAAAGAAGTTGGTCTTTCCCTCCAGAGAGATGTTCTCCATGAAGTCAAAGGGGTTCTCGGCCCGGTAGATCTGCACACGCACCACATGGACAGGAGGACGACAGGGGAGAGGGGGGGTTAGGAAAAGCAGCTAAACCACATTCTGTCCTCTCACTGCAGCTTCACACTTTCTTTTCTTTGAACCACATGAACAGAACTCCAGGAACAGCCCGACACACTCCAGCACCTGGGACGGGACTGCAGCTCCGGTCTGTTCAGACAGGCGTCTGTCTCGTGCTGCTGTCGTCCCACAGAGAACCACTCGTTCTCCGATCAGACTCCAGCAGCACTCAGCCCCCATGACCGGCTGAGGTCCGTACCCCTGCGCCTCTCATCATCACAGACCCGAGCCTCGTCCAGACTACGACACCTTTGGTGGCGATCTGCATTAGAGACGGGCGGCGTTACCTTGGTGAAGCCCAGCTCCAGCATCAGTCGGTCGGCCACGAACTCGATGTACTGCTTCATCAGCTCGCAGTTCATCCCGATCAGCTTCACCGGCAGAGCCTCCGTCAGAAACTCCTGCGCACACACACACTTAACGTCAGAAACCACTGCTCGGGGATTTGGACCCAACGCAACAGAGCCGCCCCCCAACCCCGGAACTGGCCAGCCCACCTGCTCGATCTCCACGGCGTTCCTGATGATGGCCGTGACCGTCTCCGACGAGGGCTTGTTCACCAGGTGTTTGAACATCAGACACGCAAAGTCACAGTGCAGACCCTGAAACCACAACAGCGATCAGACCGGTTCGGCCCACAGCCCGTTTGGGAACTAACGGTTATCGGTTCGTGACGGAGCCTCACCTCGTCTCTGCTGATCAGCTCGTTGGAGAAGGTCAGGCCGGGCATCAGGCCTCTCTTCTTCACCCAGAAGATGGCGGCGAACGATCCGGAGAAGAAGATTCCCTCCACGGCCGCGAACGCCACCACGCGCTCTCCTGCACCACAAACACATCGTCAGTAAACAACCGAACCTGATCCACCCCAGCAGAGGGCGCAGCGATGATGGGGTGGGGGCGAAGGCTTACCGTAGGTGGCGCTCTTGTTGCCGATCCAGTTCAGCGCCCAGTCGGCCTTCTTCTTCACGCACGGCAGAGTCTCGATGGCGTTGAACAGGTATTCTCTGAGGGGCAGCGAACGCACCGTCAGTGCAATAAACACACACACGCATTATTCACGCACCAGCCGCTGTCAGCCCGCGACCACCGGGACAAGAAGCCTCACCTTTCTCTGGGATCCTTGATGTAGGTGTCGATCAGCAGGCTGTACATCTCCGAGTGGATGTTCTCCATGGCGATCTGGAAACCGTAGAAACACCTGGCCTCCGTCACCTGCACCTCCTGCGTGAAGCGCTCCACCTGGTGGCCACACAACATCAATTACTCCACTCATCATTCATCACACAAAGCATTTGCACTCTGGACCGGACCAGATGAGCCACGGTCACCGGGCGCGTCTCCTCACCAGGTTCTCGTTGACGATGCCGTCGCTGGCGGCGAAGAACGCCAACACGTGAGAGATGAAGTACCTCTCCTCGTCCTTCAGAGACTCCCAGTGCTGCAGGTCTTTGGACAGATCCACCTGAACACACACACACACACACACACACGTCACTTCACTGAGCACAGGCTCGGTCATGTGTCCCACTGCTGAGGCGCCACATTTACCTCCTCGGCCGTCCAGAAAGACGCCTCTGCCTTCTTGTACATCTGCCAGATGTCGTGGTACTGGATGGGGAAGATGACGAAGCGGCGGGGGTTCTCCTTCAGCAGAGGCTCCTCTTCCTCCTTGCTGCTGCTCTTCTTCGTCACTTTGGGCTGAAGAACAGACAAAGTCTTTCAACTGTTCCGACACACCAACACTCATCCTCATCTTCACCAACCCAACCATTGTTTCATCTCATTAGTTCAACACTGGGCGGTGAAACCAGCACGTGTCACTAAGACACTTTCTTTTTTCCGTGTCAAACATCTACATGTGAACATTTATTTAAAGTGATCAACTGTCCACTGGCTCTTGATGCGTGGTCAGGATTTAATTACATTTAAATTTACATTTAGTCATTTAGCAGACGCTTTTATCCAAAGCGACTTACAAGTGAGGAACAAGGCAAGCAAACAAAATCTAAGTCAAGAAGAAACAACATCAAAGCAAAGTGCTATTGAAAAAGTGTTTCTGTTTCAAAAGATGTTAGAAAGAAAGGGTAGAATTTTTTTTTTTTAAGTGCAAAGGAAGATGCAGAAGAGTTCTGTTTTCAGCAGTTTTTTAAAGATTGCAAGTGAGGTGGCTGAGCGTGCAGAGATAGGCAGCTCATTCCACCATCGTGATTACACGTTCCCCTTTCTCTGCTCTCAGCTGGACTGGGAGGGCTCCGTCCTTCTCTTTTCACTTCTATCTAAACATCGGAGTCCAACTACCCTCACACTTCATCCCTGTTGCTGATCTAGTCCGTGTCACAGTGAGGACGTTCACAACTCTAAAGGCAGCAGCTGGATATTTCCTCCAACAGCTGATCGGCCGTGTTGGCGCCACAAGCGGAACTTTGGGCGCCACCTGATCTCGGCGGACATCTCCGAGTGTCCGACACCGGCTTCACATGTCAGCTGCTCACCTGTCTGTCCGATTTCTGCACATTTCCACAAACTCACCGAAGCATCGTCGAAGATTTTCCGCGCGGTTTTCGACGCCAAGATGCGGGTGGTGTTCAGACTCGGAGGCTGGAAGGTGACAAACACAAACCAAACTTCAGTCACAAAACGCTCATTTTAGTGCTCAGTTACACCGTTTAACACCCCGACACACACAGAGAGAGAGCAGGCCACTTTACAGCGGAGTCGGTCCGTCGGAACCGACGGGAAGTGTCCGCCATGTTGCTCCTCGGACCGACTCCACCTTGGGCCTGAAACGTTTCGACAGAACCAGAACCCGGAAGCTCGGACGCTGCTTCTGTTCTCACCGTGTTTTCTTTGTCCAGCGACATGTTGCTCATCCGGCTGTTCACTGACTGGTCGTTCTTCGTCGACAGGGGAGAGCGAGCAGAAAGCATTTTGATTTCCTGTAACTTAAACGCGGACACGAGAATAAATTAACTAAAACTGAACTGTAAAAACTAAAGGTTAAAGGAGCCGATGACGAGCTGAACTAAGAGCAGCGGACGACGAGGGACACTGGAGCGGCCGCTGTTGTCCGCTCGCCCTTTTATTGAAATCTTGGCGCTAGAACGCAGCTGACCAATAGAAACGCGGCTCGCGCCGGCTCTTTAAACAGACGCCACGACGTAGCCAATCACGAAGCGAGACGCGTTCACGTGACGCCAGGTGTTGCGGGAAATTCAAACGTCTTTGTGCGGGTTACAAAACTACGAACAACGAGCGATTACGAAAAACCTGAATCTGACAAAAGGACAAAAAGACGAGACAGAAATCCGGTTCAAACTGTGAAATCACACTAATGCAGGTCCATCAAAACGTTACATTATTTATTGAGTTATTGTTGTAACTATTAACCGACAATGCCGATTAATGTGTTTACCCTCCACTATATTATTCTATATTATACTTTCATGTCGAACACTGAACAGTTCGTCTTCCGTGTGTGTCGATGTTCACACTGCTACAGTTTCGTTCCCGCTTTTTGTTGTTTACTGTCATTAAAGGCGTTGCCAACCAAACCATTTAGCGCCAAAAGTCTTACACATCACCTGTCATCAAATATAGATATTGAACTAAAGGTGACATATTCGTTTCCATGTGTGAAAACCTGAAGTGACATTGAAGGCTCTTGTTTGAAAACTGCTATAAATCAGATCTAATTCAGAACAAAGGAACATTTCTTGGATAGCATCGTGTCAAAGTCAACAGCAATTCAGCTGTTTTCGTGCGTTCTACCTTTTATCTGTTCAGGTTTCAGCCTCTGTAGAAAACGTTTAATCTTCATTTTCCTCTGAAATCAGAAGTTTTTAAACTGTTTTCTTTTCTTCCTGCAGCAGAATCTGACCTAGCAACTGTTTCCGGGTTACGGCCGAGCCGACCGCTCTGATTGGCTGCTCGGGAGGATGACTTCTTCCTACCGCCCCCTAGCGACCAGGATGACGTTTCAATTTTCATAATTGTAGTTTGTTTTGTTAATTGATCAGATAATTAATAATAATTAATAATAATAATAATAACGACATACCTTTTGTTATGATGTTTGTTTTAATATTTTCTGGCAGGTTGAGGCTAGTTGTAGACTGATCTATGGTGTCAGACTGTGATAGAACGTCAAAATAAACCTTTTGATTTGAAGTTATTATTTGCACCTTATGGTTACAAATGATGATCTTGAGTAAATAGAGTTTAGTAATTTAAAGGTCACTCCGTTACTTTTTCCTTCATTTGAAATCTATAAAATGTTAGAAGCCTGACGTTAACATATTCTAATCTATTGTTTTTTGTTACAACTGACAAATCAATAACTTCTTATTATCTGACAAATGACTCAATGTCACAAATGTTAATTTAATATTTGATGTTGTGAATTTTGTTCTGAATTGTTGTTAGAATACAAACCGGAACCTTTTCCAGTGAAAAAACGTCTTTATTGAATTCCACAGTAACAAGATGTGTAATTTTTTTTTCATCATTATAATTAAAGTGAACAGAAAGCGAAACACAATCAGCACATCCACGTCTCCTTTTACTAAGATGAATCATCATCCGAGCGACAAGAACAAGGTGAATAATTTTTGTCAACATCTGGACACCAAAGCTAATCTCTGCTGTTTGCTCGTTAGTTTTATGACTACAGTTCCCAGAAGGCATTGCTCAGGTGAAAAAAAAAACAACTTGACCCATGATTATTTACTAAGAGCATGAATTCACTGACATCACACTTTATTCTGAGCTGCAGAAAATGACAATTCTCAGGTATAAAATGAATTCATGTGACCTGAACGTTGATATAAAACTGGTGGAAGAGTTAAAATAACAAAATGAATGAATTTAATTGAATCTTTTTGTTAAACTACATTCTGTCACTGTATACAATATCTAACCACTTCATGACAGCGTGGGGGAATTTCATAAAAGTAGTTCTGATCATATCAACGCTGTGCTCGTTGTTTCAAAGACAGAAATATACTGATCAGCTTCTAATAGTGTTGCAGTTTGTGTTAGAGTTGAGAAATAAACTGAAAGAAAACCTGAGGAATGCGCTTCGTTTGATTTAAGTTAAACTGAAGCTGGAGGAATGGCAACAAATCCAAAGGAGACCAGTTCATGACGACACCAGGTCCATTTCACCTGGTACTGTGTTCATGAGTGGGCTGCAGCCACTAGGGGGCGCTACAACACGAACCAACACTGACTCCAACTTTGACTCAAAATAAACTTCAATTCAATGAAGCTCTGACTGAATGTGACCACACATCAGCATATTAATGATACTGAGGACGTCGACTGTGGATCAGTTGGTGGGACAGTCGACCATGAAGCTCAGGATTTGAGGATCAACCCCCGGTTCCTGATTCATGGCTGCATGTCGAAGTGTCCCTGAATAAAACACTGAACATCGTTAAGAGGGTTAATAAAGATTCACTTATTATTATTCCTCCACAGACGCCTTGTTGTTTCACCACTGTGGTCACGGATGAACTTCTTACCTCTGTCTCTCTGTGTCTCACATTTATGATGTAATAAAACCCACTTTCTATTGTGGTCACTTAGCAAACGGGCCCAGCTGCTAACAGACTCCTGGACTGAACTGCAGCTCTCCGTCTCCCGGCACCACGGTCCAGACTTAAAGAGCTGAACTCCAGCTGAAGCTGATGAATCCGGGTCTGCAGCTGCTTCTGGGAAACTTGGTCCTGCTTTGTGGGTTTGTGTCTGTAGAATGAAACCAAAACCTGAATCCTGGTTTTTCCACATAAACACTGAACAACTTCATGTTTAAGTTGCATGGACCAGCACTGGATTCTTAAAAACAATAAAGGTCGGTGGTTTTGTCTTTGGTTCTGGTCAGTTTGGAACCGGAGTAGCTTATTCTGGGTTTTGGAAGAAGGCCGGAGAACAGTGAAGTCAGGATCCTGGAGAAGTAAGAAAACCATCAGCAGTTTGACCTCAGATTCAAAAACTGATCCAGTGACGTCCCTGATTCTGTGACATCGTCCAAACTTCAGCTTCTTCTTCATCTTCACGTCTACGTGTCACGTTCCGATTTAAAAACGCTCAGGAGTCCATGAACGGATTCGTGTAGACGTGACGTAGAAGTGGAGATTTAGACGTTTAGACTAGTTTGAAATAAGAGATAAAGAAGTCTCCTAAAGGCACAAAGAGGTTGAACATAACATCCTTCAGAAGGTTTCTGTACTTTACATGGATTAGATATCTAGAATGTAGTACTGTGTGTACTTTTTCCTCCACTACTACAGTATTTGCTGTGTGATTGGTTTGTCTCTGTTTATTAATCAGCAATAATTCTTCACTTCGTCTGTTTGTCATCAAAACAACACAGGAAGTCAGAACTTTGACCTTTTTGTGACAAATATATTTTTTTAGTGGCACTAATGAGCTTCCATAACTTTTAGACCTGAACCTCAAATTAAACACGTAATATTTTTATTTCTGTGATGAACGAAGGTCAAACTGAGGTCAAACTACACTCACGCGTCCTGCTGGTTCAGACTGAGCTGAGTTTAACGAGGCCTCTGACCGAGTCCTCGTGCAGAGCGTCCTGACTGACGGGGTCGTACAGGTCGGCAGGGGAGGGAATGGGTGGGTGTGGTTGTGGGGGGAGGTGCAGGTGAGCGGGGCAGGGCGGGGCACCCTGCGGCGTGGTGCAGGGCGTCTCCTCTGGACTGACGAAGTGATGGTGGTGGTGATGGAGGTGGTGGTGGAGATGGTGGCGGCAGCGGGAGTCGGCAGCAGCGACCCTCGGGGCCAGGACGTCTCCCCCGCAGGACGCTAGGCTCGGCTGGGTGGGGGGCAGGTAGGCGCAGGGCCCCCCCAGGCTGGTGGTCTTTCCCGGCAGAGGAGGCAGGACCACGGGGTCGCTGTGGAGCAGAGGGGTGGCTGCTGCATGGAGGACGAACTTGGTGCTTTGGAGACACTGATCCTGATCACACTGAGACAGGAAGACAATCAGCTGCTCGTTAGCTGTTTGAACCGGGGGTGGGGGGGCACATCATCAAATCACGATTCACATCCTCCACCCACCATGTGACTGTAGAGCTGACTCGGGGTGGAGCTGCTGCCACTGGTCCCGTTAGACTGGGAGACGGTCTGCGGGATGTCGGACTGGATCAGACCTCTCCTGTCAATCAAACTGGGAAACAAAAGTGGGGGTGGGGGGGTCAAGGTTCATTAACAGACCGAGAAGTAAAAATTTACTTCTCATCGTTAACTTCAGATAATTAAAATGTGTGTTTACAGACGATGTCAGCACTTGTGGGGAGGTCGCCAGGTGAAACACACACTAACACACACTAAAACACACACTAACACACACTAACACACACTAACACACACTAACACACACTAACACACACTAACACACACACTAACACACACTAAAACACACACTAAACACACACGAACACACACGAACACACACACACACGAACACACACGAAAACACACACGAAAACAACACAACACACACGAAAAACACACGAACACACACACACACAACACACACTAAAACACACACAACACACACGAACACACACACTAACACACACACAAAAACGAACACACACGAAAACACACACAAACACACACGAACACACAAAACACACACGAACACACACACTAACACACAAACACACACACACACGAACACACACAAAACACACACTAACACACACTAAAACACACACAAACACACACACACACAACACACACACACACACAACACACACGAACACACACGAACACACACACTAACACACACAAAAACACACAAAAACACACACTAACACACACACACTAACACACACTAACACACACACACACACTAACACACACACATACACACACTAACACACACACATACACACACACTAAAACACACACTAAAACACACACTAACACACACACTAAAACACACACTAACACACACTAAAACACACACTAAAACACACACTAACACACACTAAAACACACACTAAAACACACACTAAAACACACACTAACACAAAACTAACACAAAACTAACACACACTAACACACACACACTAACACACACACTAACACTAACACACACTAAAACACACACTAACACACACAAACACACACACTAACACACACACTAACACACACACTAACACACACACTAAAACACACACTAAAACACACACTAACACACCATTAACACACACACTAACACACACACTAACACACACTAAAACACACACTAAAACACACACACAAACACACACACACACTAACACACACACTAACACACACACACACACACAATCAAGCTGTGCTCTTATTTTGAAAATCCCTCTAGATTCCTCCCCCGGGCAGCTTCCATCCATCAGTCAATCAATGACCAACACTCTGACCTGGGGGGCAGGGGTCCACACAGAGCGGCGCAGCAGTTGGTCACGATGTTTCCGTGGCTGTAGGGGTTGTAGTTGTCCTTCCCTCGCTTCGTGGACCAGGACCCTTTGATCTGAACCAGAGCAGATCAATGACTACAGGGAACAGTAAAACTGTGAGACTGGACTAGTCCCAGTCCCTCTGGAACCCTCTCTGGGGCCTCCTGCTGGTCCTTGGACCATAGCGTGGAGCCTTGTATACTCACGTCCTCATTGGTGGTCTGGTTGGAGCCGATCAGGTAGGTGTGGAACCCGGACAGGCCGACGATGGACCAGACGGAGAAGAAGCAGACGACGAGCTCCAGGACGGTGGAGAACAGAGTCAAAGTTCACATTTCAAGTGTGGAGGAATCGATCAGCTGCTTTATTCTAGACGATTAATTTAAATGTTTTCATTTTAGTTCATTAATGATCATAATAAAAAGTGAATTAACAACAAGCTGTAGAAAACAGTAGAAACACAGCAGGGTGTCGCTCTGCTTTTCAGTTTGACCTTGGCAATGCATCATGGGACGTATTGACCTGCGGTTGATGACTGCGTCAGAGTCGATCGATCACACAGTAATAACCACAGACAGTGTTGGGGGGGCTGGTTTGACGTTTGAGGTTCTGCAGGTTCAACACAAATGTAAGAGTTTACCTGCAGCAGTTAGAATCAGGTTCTGTCCGACGTACGGATCAATTCATGAATTAATGTACTGAAACAAACATGAAAGGTCTAAATGAAGCTCGTCACAGGATATCTGGCCGGATTGTCTTTGAGAGCGATCAGGAAACTGGTCTGGTTCGATCCTACGAGACAAAGAGAAGAGAGACAAGTGTAAAAACAGATATAAACACATCCTGCTTTGTGCCTCTGATCATCTCAGGTCATTCATCACCTCCGATGATGCATGAACTTCGTTTTGATGGACATGTTTTTCCTCTAAATACCTGATCACAGACCACGAGATTCTAAAACTCACAGAGTCTCTTCTGTTTCTCTTGTAGATCAAAGTCGCTCGGCTGCGTCTTTTTATAGCTCTGCTGCTAAAAACAGAAATGAGCATCGTGGTGTTTGGAGGAGGACACGTGTTTGTCTCACACAATCGGCTGCTTGTTAGAGTCGGAATCTGAAGCAGCCGGAGGCTCCAGTTTCCAGACACTTTGGACCTGCAGGGCAGGAAGTCAACAACAGCAGTCTGAGCGCTGGGAAGTAGGTCAATGAGCGTGACGGGGACGATCGGCAGGCGGCTTCAGATCTGGAAACACAAAAATCAACGGAACGTCTACGGAGACCTGCAGAGAAAGTGAACTTCTCTGATTCAGCATTTGCTCAACTTTGATTGATCAAGTTTCCAGCTCGAAACAAGTCAGAGCCCCCGATACCATCAAAATAAAATCATAATACCCACTAGACTAAGAACCCACCAGGACCAAGACCAGTCAGAGACCAGCTGAGTCAAAACAACACGAGACGGAGTCGTAAAACCCGGTCTGAAGGGTCAGCACAGTCACGACCTCCACGAGTCCACAAGACCGAATCAAGACTCAGTGCAGGTTCGAGGAGACTCAGGAACTGTACCGCTGTGTTTTCTGACATTTATCTGGTTTTTGTACGTAAACAGTCTGAACCAGAACAGTGGACCTGGGCTGCAGGTCTGCTCTGATTGATGACTGACAGGAAACAGTAACGTACTGCTCGTACTGCAGCATCAGCCTCTGGACGCCGGTCAGCGCCTGGACAGGACGATCGATGTCTGAGCCTCGTTTCATTAATCACACACTCGTCTGTTCAAAGTGAATCACAGTAGGAGCAGCGAGGAGGCGGTGTCACTCACGGAGGATGATGTGTGTGACGACGAAGGCGAAGATGAAGACGGTGAGGAAGGAGAGCGAGAGGATGAACAGGTAGAAGAAGCGATAGTTCCTCCGGCCAACGCAGTTCCCCACCCAGGGACAGTGATGGTCAAAACGCTCTGAGAGAGGAAACAGGAAGTCATCAGATCCCTCACAAACGGTACAGAACAGCGCCACCAGGAGCTCAGCAGCGTTAAAACCTGCACTGACCCACGCAGTTGTCACAAAGGCTGCAGTGAGACGCTCGAGGCGGTCGGAAGATTTTGCAGGTGAAGCAGTATTTCAGTTTGACCGTCTGTCCGTTGATGAAGACCTCTCTGGTGCGGGGGGGCGGTCTGGAGCAGCCCGAAGAGTCTGAAAACACAAACACCACAAAGAACGTGAACTCACAAAGACAGAGTTTGTCCTGTTTGATACCAAATGACTGAAACAAAGACACACATTCAAAAACTGAAGTGAAGTTACTGTAAAAGGCCCCGAGAGAGGAGCAGCACTCAGACACTATGATGAAGGGTTGTTTTGTGTGTCTTTGAGGTTGTTTGTGTCTCTTTGAAGTTGTTTTGTGTCTTTTTGAGGTTGTTTGTGTCTCTTTGAAGTTGTTTTGTGTCTCTTTGAAGTTGTTTTGTGTCTCTTTGAGGTTGTTTGTGTCTCTTTGAGGTTGTTTGTGTCTCTTTGAAGTTGTTTGTGTCTCTTTGAGGTTGTTTGTGTCTCTTTGAAGTTGTTTTGTGTCTCTTTGAGGTTGTTTGTGTCTCTTTGAGGTTGTTTTGTGTCTCTTTGAAGTTGTTTTTTGTCTTTTTGAGGTTGTTTTGTGTCTCTTTGAGGTTGTTTTGTGTCTCTTTGAAGTTGTTTGTGTCTCTTTGAAGTTGTTTTGTGTCTCTTTGAAGTTGTTTTGTGTCTCTTTGAGGTTGTTTTGTGTCTCTTTGAAGTTGTTTGTGTCTCTTTGAGGTTGTTTGTGTCTCTTTGAAGTTGTTTGTGTCTCTTTGAGGTTGTTTGTGTCTCTTTGAGGTTGCTTGTGTCTCTTTGAGGTTGTTTGTGTCTCTTTGAGGTTGTTTTGTGTGTCTTTGAGGTTGTTTGTGTCTCTTTGAAGTTGTTTTGTGTCTTTTTGAGGTTGTTTGTGTCTCTTTGAAGTTGTTTTGTGTCTCTTTGAGGTTGCTTGTGTCTCTTTGAGGTTCTTTGTGTCTCTTTGAGGTTGTTTGTGTCTCTTTGAAGTTGTTTGTGTCTCTTTGAAGTTGTTTGTGTCTCTTTGAGGTTGTTTGTGTCTCTTTGAAGTTGTTTTGTGTCTTTTTGAGGTTGTTTTGTGTCTCTTTGAAGTTGTTTGTCTCTTTGAGGTTGTTTTGTGTCTCTTGAAGTTGTTTTGTGTCTCTGAGGTTTTTGTCTCAGGATTTGTTATTGTTGAGTTTCTTTTTACTGTTTGTGTTCTGATGTCTGTGTCTTTACAGCTGAAGTCATTTTGTCTCTTTGAGGTTGTTTTGTGTCTTTTTGAAGTTGTTTTGTGTCTCTTTGAGGTTGTTTGTGTCTCTTTGAAGTTGTTTGTGTCTCTTTGAGGTTGTTTTGTGTCTTTTTGAAGTTGTTTTGTGTCTCTTTGAAGTTGTTTGTGTCTCTTTGAAGTTGTTTGTGTCTCTTTGAGGTTGTTTTGTGTCTTTTTGAAGTTGTTTTGTGTCTCTTTGAGGTTGTTTGTGTTTCTTTGAGGTTGATTGGTGTCTCTTTGAGGTTGATTTGGGTCTCTTTGCTGTCTTGTAGTGTGGCAACTGTGCTTCTTTTGGTGACATTTTGCATCTCCAGTTATTTTTGGTTGTTCCCTCTTTCTATTGTTGGATATTGATCAATATGAAATATTAACAGTCCTTTAAGTTTCCTTTGTCAAACATGAAGTTGGGATGTCGTTGAAGTTGTGCGTCACAAAATAACTTCCTGACCACTAACTGAACACAGTACAAACCACCTTTCCTCTATCTGCTTCCTTCACGTTCCACAGTTTAACATCTGACTGACAGAAATAAATAAACAACATTAATAACAGTTTCCAGAAATAGACGACAGAAGCTCCACCAGAACGTTTAGTTTCTGAGAAAATGTCTGATTCGCTCTGACACACGTCTGACAGAGGAGCTGAAGAGACGAGAAACACGCTGTGTAGCTGTGAGGGAACTCATGGCACAGTCCCAGAACCGGGTTCTAACCCGAATCCTAAAACCACTCAATGTTTAAAGGACAGGACAGAATGTCCTCACAGTACGGTTCAGGAGGTGGTTCACAGTTTCTGTAATGACTCGGACTCGTTAGTGAACAGACTGAAGGCTCACTAATTAAAATAATTACTGATCGATGAGGGAAGATTTCTCTCCTCCTTCTGACCTTTCACCTTTTAGTCAACACAGTTCTGCCTGTTTCCTGTCTCCAGATGTCTGTGGACTCCTCCCCTTCTCCTGCTTCACCTGCACACCTCCACCTTTACCACACCACCCAGCCTGACGCCTCACCTGTTTTCAGCATCTACTTTGTGTTTGTGTCTGTAGTTACCGATCTGCTTTTCTAGGTCGGCGGCCTCATCCGGCGTGGCTCTGGGCAGGACACCGGGGTCGCTGAAACTCGCCCTGAACAGCATCCCCATCACGAAGACAAAGAGGCCGCCGCCGACCGCTGGGATGGCCGGGGTCAGGCTGGACGCCAGGAAGGGACAGCTGAGAAAATGAAAACAAACTGAAGTTCAAAGAGAGAACACCTCAGGACCGGTTCTTCAGAGTCTCCGAGCTGTGGATCGACCTTTTACTGATTTATCAGCTCGAGGTCAGCTTCATGTCACTGATCAGGTTCCTCAGGTCGTCCTATAACACTTTTGTCTGTCGTCGGTGGTCTGTCTTCCTACTTCTAACCATGTTCAGAAACCTACTTCTGTTCTCTGGTCTTTATCAAGTCTCACCGTTTGGTTTGTCACATGCTTCTGAAGCTTCTCTGTTGCTGTGGTTTCAGCTAAACTGACTTTAGTTGCAGTTTTGTTGAAAGTCGTCCTTCACAGGTTCAGACGTGGACCTGTGGTGGGTTCCAGGGACCTGGTCCTGTCAGGGTCACTGACAGGACGCCGCCCTCGCTGATCACCTGATGGTGAATTGAACTTGTTTCTAAATCCACTGAACCACAGACAGAACAGCAGACACCCGCCTGAGGTGTAAGAAAGACTAAAGTCGCGTTCCTGAACAGGTCTATTGATGCACAGAGGTGCTGGTCAGACTTTAGATCTAAATCAGCTGATCAACAGCTGCTGACGCTGGTTCACAAACTTTTTCACAGACAAGCATTAGAAATTGGGTCATTTGTTTAAATCGGTTCCGTTTGTCCAGTTTTAGGACTAAAACCAGTCAGTCACTAGGTCCCGCTCCACTTCTTCATCAGATTTAGTAACCAACAGGCCAATTCCAGGGACCAGGAACCTCAGGACCTCTACCTGCTTTCCAGCAGAAGAACCAGGGTCTAAGGGGACATGCAGGGTAGTTCTACCCCCCAGAAAGTCTGGTCTGGGGGATGTACCGAAGGTCCAGGAACTGTCAGTCCAAGTCCTGATATGTCAGTGGGATCATTTACTTAACCCTCTCAGGGATTTGGTCCTGATGTCCTCCAGGGACTGGTGGAGTCCAGAGGGCTTTAGTTCCTGGGACAGAAAGTTCCAGGACCTTTCCAGGGGTTAAAGACCTAATGGAATCCACCTTCTGGCCTAAGGTCTCTGCAGATTACCACCAGGTGAACTCTGGGACCGTTTTACCATGAACGGACTCGGTATAGACTCGGTACCACCACAAACAGAAACTGGTTCTGATTCATTCGTGATCACCTTCCTCTTTCTCCATCATGTGTGTTCATTTACTCACTCGAAGGTGAAGAACAGGCCGCTGGTGAGCAGGATCAGGACCAGGGTCAGGTAGAAAACCCCGGTCTGTCTCGCCATCATGATCCTCCCGCCGCAGTAGAACCGGTTCCTCCCGGGGAACACCTGCCACTTTCTGCGGGGGGTCCGGCTCCTGTGACCCGGGCAGGAGGGCGGCTCTGCTCCCTCAGCGGCGGCCGGGGTCGAGCTGCTGCTGCCGCGGGTGCAGATCTGGTTGTACTGACCCGGCTGCTGCTGGTCCGGAACCGCATGATGGACCTGAGACATGTGTCCCCACAGGTGAGGAGCGGACAGGTAAATATTCAAATCAATCTGAGCTCCTGGTGCGTTCACGATCCAACATGAATCTTCGGCTTCGGTTTGGATCCATAAACCAACACTCGGGCTCTGGCGCTCAGAACCCAGCGCCCCGCTTCGTGTCCGACCAGCACCCACTCACAGAATCCACAGGATCCGGGTCTGGACGGGGACGACGGTCCGGGTGTGGACCGGCTCCGGATCGTCAGAGAGAACCTGGTGATGGTCTGTGTCGGTGAGGAAGAGGAGGAGGGTGTGAAGAGGATCCTGGTCCTCCGCAGAGCTGATGGAGCTCCGAGACCCGGACTGCACAGATCCTCTATCGTTGCGAAGAACCACCCTGCAGAGAAAATGTAGAAGCTGAATTTCGTCTACAGTGAATTCACTGATTAAAGTTCTCGTTGTGTCAGAAATTCACTTTTATTTTAAATTCACCTTTAGTTCGATCTTTGTTTTGTGTCAGCTGAATTTATCTGAGCATTAAAAACTGTGTGTGAAACTAACTACATTTAAAAAAGATCTAATTTAAGACTAATTGTTGAAGTAGGATTACTTCATATTAAATCTGAACTAAATCTAAGCTCTAAATTATTTCTGCACATTTTATTATTAAGAGTGGGACCTCTACAACATGTGAACGTTTTTCTACTATAATAGGCGATCTTTGATACCGTCTGTGTGCCACACTCTGCCCATTAAATAAACGGTTATTATAATTAAATATCGACATAAAAGACATGTAGTAGTTTGTGTAATTAAAACTACAAATCATACTTTATTTATATTCTGGATAAAACCATTTTCTATTCGCTCAAAATGTACGACGGTGTCTTTCAGTTCCTAGCTGCCTTGTTTCTGTCCGGTCACTTTACGCAGCTGGACCGAAACAACATGACAGCGGCTGATGGAAACACGACGGTGGATGTAGAAGGAGCAGAAAGTGATGGAGAAGCCAAACTACAGGTGTTAAAAGGTGAGTCAGCGCTTAGCTCGTTAGCTTGTAGTTCACATCATGTGTAGCTGCATTAGCTTCTTCTGTTTGTTGGCATTTTATGGCGTTTTCTATCTGAGGTCACAGCAATGTCGAGCTGTCTCCTTCTTCTGCCAAACTCCAATTTAAAAATTGAGATTTTAATTTGTTTTCACTTATTGAAATTTCCCAACACCATGTTAATAAAAGTCATATCTGTTTAGACAGATGTAGATTTCCGTACATCTTACTGAACGGTCCTTAACATGTAAACTATGATTAATTAGGTTTTCTTGAATTACTAAGTTGTGGTCTTTTGTGGAGGTTTAAATCTGTGGTTTAATGTTACTCTACTTATTATTTTGTTCATTTAGAGACAATATAAGTCGTAGTTTCTCCTATTACCGGACTGTAGTACTGTTACCAGTAAATGTGCCCTGTGGTAGAACAGGTGTCGCTCACGTCCTCACCTGACTTCCTGTGTGCAGGTGCAGCTTTTCTGACCACGGTGGCCTCTGCAGGGATGATTGCAGGATTTGGCTCCACGTTGGCACTGGCCAAGAAGAAAAGCCCAGAGTGGTTCAATAAGGTACAGCTCAACAATTATTATTATTACAGGGTTTTTTCTGTAAGAGGATCATGTTTCTGCTGAACATAGATTAACACAGATATTAAAAACTGCTCATTAACACACATTTCTCAGTGTATCAGTAAGAACCAGGTCAGTAATACTCTGTGCTAAACAAATCCTTTAAGTGACTAATGTGTAAAAAATATTTTAAAATGCAGAACTTGATTTAGAAAGTTGATGTTTTAAGAAAACCTAAAATTAAATTCAGCTTCTGTTGGGGACAATCTAAAGAGTAAATGTGCCCAAACACAGGCTGAAGTCGTACTGAGAAACTAGAACCAGCAATGTTTTGGTATTTCTGCCTAAAAAGTGAATGAAATGAGTCGTTTGGACGACTGAAACCTCAGCTACTCACAGAACATCTGCCAGTGTTCGTGTCGAGAGCAGGAGGTTCTTCAGTGTCACAGCCCGATGCCCTAGAGACAGAAACAGAGGCAGCAGAGAAGGCTGTGGATAAAGAGGGGCCGAGGCGAGAACTGAAGGTGTTTGCAGCTGATTTACTGACACCACCACAAGGTTCCACTAATTTCACAGGTGAAGCACAAATTCTGAGTGGAAGAAAAACAACACATCCGCCAACAGTCCAGACTCTCCGTGAAATGTCCTCGCCGAGACCTGGGACCTGATCCGATCCGTTTGGTTATTGGTCGTATACAGGATCTGATTAACCGTGACGCACATGGACATCAGTTTGGTGTCTGACATAAACTTTGCGTTGAGGCACAATCGAGTGTTTGTTCCTCGACTCTGTTTCCATCACAGACCTGTCTTTGTTGTGTTTCAGAGCACCGAGCTTGAAAAACGCATTTAGACAAAGTTCTGATGAATAAACCTGAAAATTTACTATTGCAAGAAAAATTCTTCAAGCTAAAATATGTAGAAAAAAATTGAACAGTTCCTATAATAGTTATAGTTTTTTGACAGAAAGCTGCCGAAAATATAATAAAAATTGAAAAATTTTTATAGGAAAAAAAAACTAAATGTATTTAAAGAAAAAGCAAATTAAGTAAAATATGTAGTAAAAACGCGTCTAAAATTAAAAGTAGTAATTAAAAAAAATTACTTTGATAAAGTTTAAGTTTTTAAATACACGTTTTTCACGTTATAAAATATTGTCATTACAATAGAAATGGGTTTGATGAACTAAATTCTCCGCTGTCATCTGTAATAACGATTTCCATCCTGTGACTCTGGTTCCTCTTCAGGGGGTCGTACCGACAGCAGCGGCCCCAGAGAGCGGAGCGTCGCTGGCTCTCAGAGCTCTGAGCTGGGGTCTCTGTTTGCCTGGTGTGGAGTCGGTCTGCTCAGTTTTCACCGTGTGGAAAGTCCTCGGCGTTCACAGCGTACGTGTCTCCTGACTTTACTCTGAGTCTCTGCAGAGATCCACAGAAGACCGAGCTGCAGCTTTATTGTCTTTCCCTCACTTTTGTGCTTCATGTGTTTTCTCAGCTATCGGAGTTCAGACAGAAGATGCAGACCTTCTTCCCATCCATCCCAAAGAGCTCTGAGGCCACAGCTGGATCCGAGCCGCTGGATTTGGACTCTGTCTTCAAGTCAAAGTGAAAAGTCGCTGCTGCTGGAAGACGATGAATCATAAGAGACTGAAAACAACGAGGAGCTTCGACCAGGCTGTGAACTGCGCCACAGACTTAGTTTATTCTGGGAAAAACTTTGGACCTGTCGGGTTCCCAGGGTCCCACCTGGATCAGAGCTCTGTGGTCAGATGTTGGGTGCTACATGTAAAGTTGGAGCTTCCTGTTGGAACGGTTTAAAACGGAATCACAACCGTCTCTGAGGCTGAGAGACGACTCTTCTGTGATGAAAACCAAACATAAAAACAGGATTAAGTCTCATTTCTAATGTGTCGTGTCGAATAAAGAGGAGCGTGTGGTTCGTACACGTGGCGTTAACTTAACACTCAATAAAAACATGTTGGTTGTTTCTATGTTTAGTTTGAAACTGCAGATTTAATGAACTGATTCTTCTCATGTTTCTGAGTCAGAGGTGTCGAACTTGACCGAGCTGCTCTGCAGAGACCGAAAACTGTGGGCACCAGTGTAAACATCTGCATTAGCACGATTAGCACGTTAGCATGACAACACAAAACATCCTGAGCCAAGTCTGAAGTCCAGATCAAGAAATCTGGGGTTGAGTTTCAAGTCAGGACCTAGAAATTCTAAAGCAACTGTGAACCCTGACCCAGCCAGTTCCTGGTCCTGTGCAGGAGACATGTCGAGTCCGGAGTCAAGAGGCCACGTGAGGGCCAACAAGTCGGGAATCAAGTCCAGTCCAAGTGGACACCAGTGAACTTCAAGTCAAGAGCTAAGATCCAGGTTAAGGCTCAAGGCAGAACCAACAGGTTCCAAGACAGAAAGGTCCTGGTCCAACTCAAGTCCAAAGTCAAAGCAGAGTCTTAGTCAGGGTTGGGAAGTTTTGTGCTACTCATTCGATTCTGCATTAATGACCTAAATCAAAACCTTAAGCAACCAGTCCACCAACCAGTCCGGCTCGCTCTCATAAACCAGCACAGCGCTGTGTTCAGTGCTCAACCAGAGTTCTTGGATATTTATTCTTCAACATGTTGTGGAACATATAAAGATCTCAAGGGGAAGAAGTGTCAAATCAAACAGGAGACGTTCTGGATGTAGAGATTTTCTTTTTCTCTCATTACATTTTATAACTGTTTCTGAAGTCAGTTAGCAACATGATGAGCACAGTTCCCGACCTCCTGCACATACAGTCTCAAATCAAACACCCCACAGTCCAGACCCCGTAACCCATCCTGAAACTGAGGAGTTTTATTACACAAAAAACTGTCTTCACCTGGTGCAGAGGGAGAAACTAAATCTTCAGGTGAGTGGATTAAAAACGTCGACTGTTCGTTACCGAGTCATGGCGCCACCTGTTGGAGCTCAAATGTACATCGTCTATTTACAGAAGGAGGATGACGGTGGAGGGAAATTTAGATTTGATTGGTGGAGGACACAAAAAGTTCTTAAAAAACACAAAGCGATGCAGCCCCCCACCCCGTGTTCCCGAACCTCTTTTGCGTGATACTGCTGTGGTTTTGGCAAAATACTGATGGTCGAACTGCAGATGGTCAAAAATTCACATTTCAAATAATGTTCAAACAAACCTATTGCACCAGAACAAAGTACAGACTGCACATCAGTGTTTCCTGTCAAACCACATGAGGAAAAGAGGCCTATCTACAACATTTAAATAAATCCGACCCACCGTCCAACCCAACCAAAAAAACAGCGCCACAAACAGAAAGAAACGAGCACAAGGAGCCAGAACCCGAGCGTTCTCCACCGTCTCACTTTGGTTGAAACAAAACAAAACAACAAACTGACGAAAGAATAAAAAATTAAAAATACAAGTATTAAATATTTTTGTATTAAAATTACTTAAAAATCCCAAATAAACATTTGCAGATGGAGCCGAGAAGCTTTATATATTCTATATATATTCATTTGTATGTAAAAACGATTGCGTTCTGTTCTTTAAATAAAAATATAATAGGAGCCAGTTCATCACATGGGCGGAGCTGCTTCCGGCACCACTGAGCGCGCTCCGTGGCGGCGTCCGTGTCACGAGCGGCCAATTTTAAACAGTACTTCACACATGATGGCCGCCACCGAGGAGCTGAGGGCGGCTGACAGCGAGATGTCCAGCAGCCGGCTCTCGTACAGAACAAACTCCGCCCGGTTCTCCTCCATCCTCGCCATGGCCAGCAGCGCCTTGGCAGCGCGACACATCATGTTGACGCTGGGCGGCTCCGGCGGTGCGGCGGCGTGCAGCAGGCTGTGCGGACTCTGCTGGTACTGAGCCATGGCGACGCTGTCCTCCAGGAAGCCGATCAGAGTTCCCACGCTGCCCTTCTGCAGAGCAATGGCCCTCGCCGCCGTGGGGTCGCCTTGCGCCAGGTTGGACAGGACAGCCACCGCCATTTCCCGACACACCTGGCTCTTTCTCTCGCCGACGAGGCGCACCAGGGTGGAGAAGAGCTTCTGCTGGCGGCTGAAGGGCGGCGTGGCGAGCAGCAGGTCCACGTTGCAGTCCTGGATGCTCAGCTTGCACAGACACTCCAGCACCAGTCTCTGAGGGGTGAGCGAGGAGAAGCCGCCCGCCGAGGAGAAGGGGTCCTGGGCTTCGGCGGACGGACACACCACCCAGTGCAGCAGCCCGTCCAGGATGGGCAGGCAGATGCTCTCGGGATACAGCGACAGGTCCAGTTGGCCTGAGATGTTGGCCAGCGTCACCAGCGTGTTCTCCCTGAGTGCCGCCAGGCAGTCCCACCACCACTCGTCCCGGCTGCAGGCCAGACCCTGCTCCTCCTCCCGCTGGTAGGTGGGCGGCGCCCGCTTCCTGCAGGGGTGGTGGTGGTGCAGCAGCACCAGGCGGCCCAGGATCAGCACCAGGCCCGGGTGCCGAGACATGTCGGCGTCATTGCCGGGGACGAAGGAGAGGCCGCGCACGATGTTGGAGATGCAGACACATCGTTTAGCCAGAGCGTCCTGCCAGGACTCGGCCACGGACAGCGGAGCCTCATCCCAGCAGCGGGGCTCATCCTCCAGCTGGCTGATGGGACTCTGAACGGGTGACCTCTGACCTTTCACTTCTGACGAGGAGCCTGGAAGAACACAAAGAACTGAATGAGGTAAATCTTCATCAACAGAAAACGACAACAAAGATCTAAAGTGAAGGAGATAAAAATTATTAGAAGCTGAGAAACAAACGAAGCCGTTTTCTACTGAACATGTGTGGAACGTGTCCGTGGACCTGTTGAGACCCGTGGATCTGTTGAGACCCGTGGACCTGTTGAGACCCGTGGACCTGTTGAGACCCGTGGTCCTGTTGAGACCCGTGGTCCTGGAGGCTTTTGGCCTTTTAACCTTCCAACAGAACCAGCTGGAAGACTCAGAACCACCCAGGACACTGATGCTGGACTCTTCCTGTAGGCGGTTTGGATATAGCCCTGATCCCAGACCTTTACCTCCCCCCCTGTGTTTTTACCTTGTTGTGTTTTCTGGGGGCGTTTCCTCCCCACCTGGCTGGTTCTTCTCCGCCTCCTCCCTCCTCCTGACGCCGCCTCCTCCCTCCCTCTCCGCTGGGTTGGGGGGGCTGAAGACTCCTGTGGGGGGTTCAAAGTGCGTCTGGATATGAGTGGTAGAGTCTCCTCCTCCAGCCTTCCAGTGCAGGAGGCCACTGATGAAGCCGTTGGGTCGGCTCAGCTCGGCCCAGCGCTCCTCCACCTCCTCCCACTTCTCCCCCCTCTCCTCCACCTTGACTGGCAGCTTGTCGTACTTGCTGGCCTGCTGGGGACGGGGCTCTGCCTGCTCCTCCTTCACCTCCGCCTCCTCTTTGACACCAGCTTTGCCGTCTATCATCTCCTCCTTTCTGCTGATGTTGGGTGCAGCTGTGAGTGGTGAAGTCTCCTCCATCTCCTCCACTGATCGCCCGTCAAACTCCTTTGTCACCTCGTCCTCCTCCTCAGGAGCGTCAGGCCGGGTCTTCTGGGTTCCAGCTCCCACCTCGTACTCCTCCAGGATGCCAAAGATCTGAATGAGGCAGCGGCGGTAATACTCCACAATGAGCTCGAGGGAAACCGGGGAGCTGCAGGACAGGAGGAGGTCGGAAGACAGAGAGTGAGAGTCTGGAACTAGATAAATGTTTCTCTGCAGCAACAGGTTCAGTAAAGACGGATCAGATTCTGACTGGAGTTACTTTACTGGACTACAGCCCGTTCTGATCCGGTGAAGCTACGTTCTGACCTGAGTGAGGCTGAACGAGCCCACGGTGCCGTCGTCGTACAGCAGGATGTTGATGGTGTCCAGAGCCCAGGTGCTCTCTGCTAATAGGCCGGACTTCAGCGACATCATCACTCGCCACGCCTCCGGGGTTCCTGATTGGACAAATCACAGAGTTACATAGAAGCGGGAATCACACCTGCACACAGATGAGAGTTTGTGAGGGGGGGGTCTGACCTGTGTCTTTGGCGGTGAGGCGCCGTCGAGGCTTCAGTTTGGGGAGGGTGGCCTCCACGGAGCTGAGTGGGAAGCTGACCTCTCTGTGGATGAGGGGGAGGCCGTGAGCGGCTGGGGGGCCGGGGGGACACCATGCTTCTTCACAGAGGGCAGGTAGGGGGCGTTGCTGGGGGAGAGGGAACCCCCCAGGGGCCGGGGGAAGGAGGAGGGGCTGTGAGAGCGGGTCACATGGTTAGGGACAGTGGGCGTGGCCTGAAAGGAGGAGAGGGGTTGCCTGGAGGGGAGGGGGGGCATGGAGGAGGAGGAGGATGAAGAGGAGTGAGGGGGAAAGGTTGGCTGACGTTGGCTTGGATGATTGGGGGGCCACTGGCTGTCCTGAGGGGCCCTGCCCTCCTGGTCGTCTCCTCGGTTCATGCCCGCAAAGGGGGGCCCCTGGCCCTGCCGGCTGTAGGTGTAGCCTATCTCTGCCCTGGGGTGCCACATGTTACCCTGTGGCCCCTCCCCAGGACCCCCAGACACTGACGCTGGTCCTGAACCCATCATGCTGTGCTGCGGCGGCCCCCCCTGGCGGTCTCGGCCGTAGGGATACGGATACTGGCCCTGGACTGGCTGTCGTTCGGGTACCATGTAGCCCCCCCCTCCTCCTCCTCCTCCGGCTCCATAGGGGCCGAACATGTCAGGCTGCTGAGAGCTGTATTGCTGCACGCCGAACCCCTCCCCCTCATGACGCTTCGAGGGGGGGTACAACCCCTCCATGGGACGCTTGTAGCCCTGCAGACACACAGACACCAGGACTAGTTGGTCAGGACCTGATCGGACTGTTGGACAGGAAACGATTCTGCAGTGTAACGTCTCACCTGCTGCTGAGGGAACAGGGGCTGATGGGAAGTGTAGGCCACGCCGTGAGGAAACTGCTGCGCGTACCCGTCGTGTCCGAGCCTGAAGACAGAGGCAGCGGTTATTTAGCTGAAAAACACTTTGAACACGTGCATTTCCTCTCGGGCCTCCTCTCACCTCTGGTGGGGGTATCTGTTGGCGGGGTACATGCCGGCCTCGCTTCCAGATGCACTCATGTTGTTCTGACCTCCAGGGGGCGCCATGCCCCCCTCTGGACCCATGACATGGCCTGGCCTGCAGGACAAAACATTTTTACGTGAATGTCTCATTAAAACTAATTCTGCCCTCCCTCTCCCTGCCCCACTGTGCTCTTCTACCTCTGCTCCAACCTCCACAGCCCTTCAGGGTTTTGTCATTATCAAATGAAATCAAATTCTGTGATTGGTTAGAAGGGGAACCACACAAATCTGTTGTATGAAGGTTTCATAAGTGGATTTGCTGCACTACAACATTTATCTCGGTTAAATGCTGCAGACTGAGCTGTGTGACCACAGTCGTACCTTCGCTCAAAGCTGGGGCCGTAGGGATACTGGGGTCTGGGGCCCATCCCTGTCAGGGGCCCAGTGGGCGGCCCATGGGGGTACATGTCCTGCATGGCACCACTGGGCATCTGACCAGGACCAAAGGACTCTCCTGACCCAGGACCTGAAGAGGAACAGAACAGGTGTCTAAATTTGCTCATGAAAACCTAAAATAAACTTTATTCTTTTATTTTTTTGTCTCCGTTGAGCTGAGAGCAGCCGTTTCCCCCGAAGATTTACAGAATTAAATCTTAGTGACTAAAAACAGGACAGTTCCGGTTCAGACCACCAGGGAGCAGCACTGTCATTACTGTGGTTAAAGGATAGTTTGTTCCATCTTCATAATGACTGATAAAAAATCGTTATTTAAGTTTTACCCAGAGTGTGAAGCTCAAAGTGCGACAAGAATTTTCTCCCAAATATCGAGTCACAGACTTCTTATGTGTTCAACATGACACGACACTATTGTCATCATAAATCAACATGAACATTTAATCCTCTCTCTCTGAGCACACACCTTTCCTCGCTCCATACAAGTCTTTGTTGGCATCGTATGGTATCCTAATAGATGGATCTGCTGGGCCTCCACTCTGCTGGTAGGGAGCACCACCAGGCCCTGGGCCGCGCTTGTTGTGGAAAGCTGGATCGCTGCCTTCAGAGAACGGATCCTGGATGCTCACTCCTCCCAGACTCCTAAGAGGAACCAAACACAGTGGGGTAAATTCTGTACCATCAGGTTTAAGCAGGTAATTGAGATTAGCTCTTCCAGGTGAGCATTTGAATCCCGTTTCCTACCTGTTTCCTGCCTGTTGGCCCATCTGGCTCTGAGGGGTGGAGGCGGGTGTTGGGGGCTTCAGGTCTACAGGGGTCTCAGTGAGGGAGCTGCTGCTGGACTGAGGGGTGTTAGGGCCCTGCAGGGAGCCCGAGTTGGCTGCAGAAAAACAGAGCAGACAGAAAAGCTGCTGAGGACGAGGGTTATGTGCTCCTGTGCAACTTCACGCCGCAGATACTGAGACAAAGAAATATCACAACAAGTCGATTCTGCCTGAGAGAACTGCTGCTGAACCGATCAACATCAATTCTATGACATAAGACATTTAAGTACCAACATCATTTTTGAATTAGCCCTAACTACTGTAGTCACAGTGCAGTTTTTGTGTGTATTTTTCAAATTTTACATGAATATATTTAGCATTTGGTGAAGTAGGATATCAAAGGCCAGATTCTGGTCTGTGGAGTTCAAACCAAATATGTGAAATAAAAACTTTCCTAACTTTTCTCCTGGACTCAGACGTGTTGCTGCTTTGTAAAATAAGGAACTTGTCGCACATGGAAATGTGCTCCTGGCTCTGCAGGGCAGTGCTGTGTGAACACATTCACTAGACACTGACTGTATGTGCTGAGCCAGTGAGACAGAGAAGTATCGTGGGAAATTAGGTCAGATTGAGGTCACTGGTGTTTACATTCACACCCTCCTCCCCCGCCTGACAACTCACGCTGCTCCTCTGTTACATAATCAGAATGCTGTGTTTGTGTGTGAGGGATTCCCAAAGACGACAGCCTGGCTGCATTCACAGAGTCGGTCTGTAGCACCACCAGCTCCACGTGGAGGTAAATGTGCTTCGCAGCTGGATTCAGACACAGATATAGAATATTTAGAAAGACCCAGAGCTCATTGATGTGTCAGCTGGTCCACAGAGGGAGAGATGTCACTGTTGCTAACGAACACCACAGCCTGACGTGCTCTTGATGTGACACAAACCAAAACAACTGCGTTGGTTCCACGCAGGAGCATCGCCGTGGTCGTTCAGACTATGTCCTTTATTGTCTAGAACACCTTTTAGTTCCAACTCTGACACGATCCGCTGGTTTGTACTCACTGCAGCAGTGACGAACATCGAGCAGTTTGATGGTGTAAACCAACTTTACGCGTTGGGTGGGTTCCACCTTAACACGCACCACAGTCCTGCAGTGACAAATGGCTAAAAGACAACAACTGCTCACCTGGGGAGGGGGGCTGAATTTTGGCCTGCAGCGACGGGGCTTTCTTTGCATCTCCTGGGAGCCCCAGGGCCTCAGGTGGAGGTTCCTCTCCTCGCTCCACCTTACACTCGTATGCAAACAGGTACTGAATGTACTGCTTCTTGAGAGAGCTGGCCGAGCTGCTGGACGTCCCCACGTTCAACAGAGATGACAACTCCCTCCACTTCTTGTTCTTATTCACCTGAGAGGACAACAGGTTTAATTAGTTATTAGTGAACATTAGTTAAAATGTTCTGTGTGTTTATGAAGCATCCAATGTGAGATTTTTCTGTTGTATATGATTGTAAAGTGAAAATCTGTTAATCAGAATAAAACTAATATCTGAATACATCTCTAATACCTATTTGTTCAACACATAGGTATCAGAGGGGTGTGTTTCTCACCATGGCCAGTCCTCCAATCTCTCTGACAGCCAGGTAGAGTCTGCACAGGTCCAGTGGCTTCTTCCCAACTGCAGGCAGGTTTGGCACGGGAGTCCCCCTCTCCTCCATGAAGGACAGGTAGCGGTCCACCCACAGCCTCCTCTCGGGCTCAGACCCCATG
This sequence comes from Anabas testudineus, assembly GCF_900324465.2. Classification (NCBI taxonomy): domain Eukaryota; kingdom Metazoa; phylum Chordata; class Actinopteri; order Anabantiformes; family Anabantidae; genus Anabas; species Anabas testudineus. Next base: position 18,979,182 of record NC_046632.1, on the reverse strand, counting down.
TCGTAGAGTCGGGTGATCTTCTCGTTGGTCATCGTGGCCACGCTCGGCTTCTGGAGAGAACAAGCGTGGACAAGACGATTGGTGTCGGGTTTATAGATTAGAGCAGAACAATGCAACAGACTGCACAAGATACTGCCAAGATACCAGTCAGCCAGTATGGACTGGTAACCAGTTTACCAGCTGCACAGTTTTCACAGTGATCTACACCAGCCTCCAGGTAAATCAGTTTTTAACCAATACTGTGCAGCTTCATACAACAGTTACATGAAACAACGGTGCTCCCCGACCTCCACCCTCATATGTATATTTTATGTTTATGTGTTGATTTAATGTTCATGCAAACACAGACACAACTATAAACCAACAGATTGATGATGTTTTCTTCAGTTTCTGAAATATAAATATAGCCTGAGAACTTTCTTTAACCTCTGCCGTCCACACATGCAGAGAAAAGTAAAGCTTGAAGACAACATTGAAGTTTCAAGGTTCTTGTCTGTGTAGAAGTGAGTGAGGACGTTGGGCAGCACCGCGACACACTCAGCACCAAAACCACAAGCACAGTTTTCATCCTGGCTGAATAAATACAGAAACCAACAGACAGGTGTCTGAGAGACTTTCTCATTTCAACAGGGTTCCAACACATTTGTGGACTTTACGCCTGACTGATCATTCTGTTGTATAAAAATTAACCGCAGTCATTCTCACAACATCTTTGTTCGCAGCAGGATCTGATCATTCTAAATGATTTGATCTGAACTGTGCCGTGATAAACATAAATCCACAGGAATTATCTTGCATTTATTTGATCTCAGCCGATGTGTCAGCACACGGACAGGGAGCACAAACGTTTAGACTAAGCCTTCTTCAGTTTCCTTTGGTTCTTCACCAACAAGGCGACTCACATTGCTGGTGAACAGCCTTGGTGCATCGCCTCTCGGTCAAAACAAGGATTCAAAACTGAACACTAAGCTGAAGCTAACTCAGCTGAGTGAGTGACAGGAAATAAAATCTTGTTTGTTAGGGAATAAAACAACCTGCTCTCTGACTGCTAACAACTCATTTAATCTTATCTTATCCAATGAGCTCCTGGAAAAAGCCTTCCAGGCCATTTTTAAATTCTATGACAATTTTTTCCTCATGGACCAAATAAAAGAAAATTGAGTTTCCTCTCTAACAGCCCACGCTCCCAGCTGTCTGTCTAGTATGTGAAAGAAAGAAACTGAACCTGCTCTTTTTAAAATGAGAAAGTTTCACAGTGAAAATGTAGAAAATCATTTTATGAAGCAAAACATTTACATTAAATAAGCTTCTGGACAACATAAAAAATAATAAGACACAATTACTGTGCTGCTTTGTACAATGAAAACCTTGCATCTCCAAAAAGTTCACATTTTGTGAATGGACAGCTGCTTAAACCCAACATGACCTATTGGGATTTGATAGGATTCACTGGCATCAGGATCAATAAATACTCAAAAAGGAGCATGAAATGTGGAGATATGAGGTTTTCACACATCGGCAGCAGAAAGCAGGGCTCTGTGATGACGAGGAACAAAACTCTACAGCGAGAACTTAGGAAAAGATCACCTGGAACATTTACTCACCATAGAACTCTGAAAAATAAATACACAAAAAGAAAAGTGTTGCTGTGCTTTGGCCACTTACGGGGCTGGTTGATGTCTTGAGCCAGGCAGGGCTGCTAATGCTATCACTGTCCTCCCCGTGACAGGAGGACAGACTAGCTGAGCTGGGGGACATTGGGGAGGGAGTGGGGGGCTGGGACACACACTGAGAGCTGTAGCTATCCTGTGATACAAAACACACACACACACACACACACACACACACGGACACACACAACAGATCCACAAGGTGAGGAGAGAAGTTCGTGTCCAGAGAGAAACGTTCTTCAAACACAGCACAACATTCCCAGAGTGAACAAGCAGCAGCTCAGGAGTGAAGCCGGCTTCACACAGCAGAGTTAGCAGTTAGCGTTTCACAGCCAGGTTAATGTGGCTCAAAAACCATCACCAGCAAGCAGAACCACGATGTCTGATGGGCTGGGTAGCCTGCAGCTGTCCATGGCCAGGACTGGACGGTATGAATGATACACACACACTTATTGTGAGATTAAATATAAAAGAGGGATAAGGGACTCATTTAGTCTTTCAAGAACTGAGACCTGCTAGCTACGTTGGTTGACCCACTAAATTCATAAAACGCGTTCAAGCACTCAACTCGTGGATGGTGAACCTCATCATCAGCATCATCTTTAACAACACACCACACAGCGGTGATGTGGGGACGTTCTGACTGAAGTCCGACACGCAGCAGACTGGTGCATAAACATTTTAACACGACCAACCTGATGCACTGATGTCCACGAGAACATGCAGAGTCCAAGTCACAAACACAGCAACAGCAGCTAGGGGGCGCTGCAGCACGAAGCAACAACGGAAACAAGCAGAGGGTCGAGATCAATGTCACACATGTCCACTGTGGTATCGGTGACGGATATTCATTCATCGCAGTGCAGTACATTAGGGTCTGAACCCTGGACTCTGCACAAAAACATCTTTTATATGATAACAGAAAATCGATTGTTTCAGCATCACTGACACTTCTGTTGTGAAGAGGTTACACAAATTTTGTCACGGGTTTGTCTTGTTGCTGTTGTCAAGAGCTACCCTCATGTTTTGTAGTGTAAATTAACCCATCAAGGCCCTAAGTCATGAACGTAAGAGCACAGGCAGCATTTAAGGTTCTATGGTGAATATGTGAATCTGTCACTTTTAAGTTGTAAAATAATCTGTGAAGAAGAACCGAAAGTCTGCCGGGTTTGTTCCTTAATTTGTTTTTCTGACCAAATTCAGTTCCACTGAATAACAATTAGTTTTCAGATTTTACCCTCTCATAGAATCTAAACCATAAATACAGTCAGCACTATCTCTGCCTCGTCTTTTGTGTCTCTTACTGTTATTCTGTTCTCCAAATCGACTTCTCTGGAAAAACAGTAAAACTGTTGTGAATTTTAACACAGCCTGAGCTTCCACACTTTAAAGTTTCCACATTTTCCTGTTGTCTCACATCTATTTTGAAGTTTCTCTGACAGCCGACACGAGGAGACACGACACCTAACCTGCAGAGCGTCAAACTGCTTCTGCACAAAATGAGCAGGAATTAGCAGCAGCGCAGCCTCTGCACTGTGGAGAAACACAAAGCTGTGCTGTTGAAACTCGGCAAACTGCTGAAACAAAGCAGCCCGTTCTCATCAAGTGAACTCAAGACAAAGCAGAGTCTTCTCACGTAACCCCCGACTGCCAGACACAGATCAGTGCCGGCTGTGATCAAGGCCGACTCTTCACTACTGGATAATGAGCAGAGGCAAGAGAAAAGAGAGCAGGGAGGAGAAGTCAGAGCTGACAGAACTCTCCAGCTGCCGAGCCGAGAGTGAACTAAACAAGAAGAAACGAGCAGCGGAAAAAAAATCTAAACAGGAGCTGCGTTGGAGGAACTCTGGCTGATGTCGGCAGAAACTGTTTATTTTGGGTTCTCTGTAACACTTCCAAATCAGCTCAAACCCGGACGAAATAATGACAGGTGTAATGAACATCGTGCTGCTGGAAACAAACTGATCAATCCTGTCGACTACAATGAAGAACGCCAACTAGAAAGATGCTAAAAAATAGCACAAGGGAATCATTGTCTCTGTAAAACCTCTTTTCCTGCACTGAGAAGTTCCCCTGTCAGTCTGAAATACAGTTTACTTCTATAAGCAGAGGTGCGTTTTCTCATTCTTTATGATGTTCAGGATTTTTCTGCCAGGGTCCTACTGCCTACCGAGTTCAGTGCGTCAAAACTAGGTACAAATACAGGAGCAACGCACCGAGGCAGAAGCTAGTCCACAGGACGAAGCAGCAAACAGCAGTGTAGGAGCTGCAGCTCAGTGCAGTGAGGAATGTGGAGAATTATACGAGGAAATTTAACAAGCACTTCACAAACACATGACACAACACAACCGACCTGGAGGACAGACAGGGAGTTCCTAACCAACAGACCACAGGCTAAAAAAAGCTACTACAACGAGCAGTGGAGACAGAACTTTCCAGTTCTTATGATTTAAATTCACCTAAAATCCGTTTTCACCTCAGTTTGTATGAATCATTTGATCAAAATAACTGAAGCTGGAGTCTGTTCCGTCCTTCATTGGCCTCTGATAAAAGCAGATCGAACTCAAAAGCAGAATAAGAAGGTGTAGTTTATGACGCTGAAGATCACCAACAAGCTAATGTTGACGAAACATTAAAAACAGGTATGGCTGTGTGCACAATTCTACAGGAGGCACAGACACTGGTGGGTTGTCCCACATGCAGTGTCAGGAGCCCTCATGGGGTACAAGGCCCACTTGGGATAATTATGTTTGCCCCAAAGGTGCAGCCTGTGAGGTGTTAAACAGGTTCTGTAAAGGTAATTAAATAAATCTGCTGGTGTGTGGGTCATAAGAGGCATCCTTAATGTTTTCCCCAGTGGCATTCTAATCTAATTCAGGATCAAGGTAGGGACAGTCATCTTTATTCCTGCTGTGACTAAGAAATAATTCATAAATCAGCTGCACAGGTAAAGAGTAGTGCAATGGAAAACCACAGGCTTTCAGAGTATTTAAGAAAAATCCCAACAGACTTTTTCCTACTATAGTCATCGGTCACACTGATAATGTCATGGCTCCAACAGGAGGAAAAACAAAACCCTACTCATGAAATAAGGGCACGAATGCCATCCGGCCCACATGCTATAATGCCACTCACAAAAGCAATAATAATAATAATAATAATAATAATAATAATAATAATAATAATAATAATAATAATAACTAGATAAAGCATTTCCTGAAGAAAATGCACTGTGAATGCTGAAACGCTGAATCGATTCATGAAGAACTGCTGAAAGTTGATGAAGAGAAACAGGAAGTGTTTTAACAGAGATAAACATATGAAGAAGAAGATAAAACAGCTGAATGTTAACTTAAAAAAGCAGAAATAGATTTGTTGAAGTTGATAAAACAGCTGAATTCATCTAAAATAGTTAAGTTTAAAGTTAAATGTTAACTTAAAAAAGCTGAAATAAATTTGCTGAAGTTAATAAAACATAGCTGAATTTGTCTAAACAGTTAAATTTAAAGTTAAATGTTAACTTAAAAAAGCTGAAATAGATTTGCTGAAGTTAACAAAACACAGCTGAATTTATCTAAACAGTTAAAAGTAAAGTTAAATGTTAACTTAAAAAAGCTGAAATAAATTTGCTGAAGTTAATAAAACATAGCTGAATTTGTCTAAACAGTTAAATTTAAAGTTAAATGTTTAGTTAAAAAAGCTGAAATAAATTTGCTAAAGTTGATAAAACATAGCTGAATTTATCTAAACAGTAAAATATGAATGTTAAAGGTGAAGTTAAGATGTTTAGTTAAAAAAAGCTGAAATAAATTTGCTGAAGTTGATAAAACAGCTGAATTTATCTAAACAGTTAAATTTAAAGTTAAATGTTTAGTTAAAAATGCTGAAATAAATTTGCTGAAGTTGATAAAACATAGCTGAATTAATTTAAACAGTAATTTAGATAAAGGCTGAAACGTTTTAAAACGCTGCTGAAATTAGCTGAAAAGAAACAGGAAGTGTTTTAACAGAGATAAACATATGAAGAAGAAGCTAAAACAGCTGAATGTTAAGTTAAAAAAAGCTGAAATAGATTTGCTAAAGTTGATAAAACATAGCTGAATTTATCTAAACAGTTACATTTAAAGTTAAATGTTTAGTTAAAAAAGCTGAAATAAATTTGCTGAAGTTTATAAAACATAGCTGAATTTATCTAAACAGTAAAGTATAACAGTTAAAGTTAAAGGTAAAGTTAAATGTTTAGTTAAAAAAGCTGAAATAAATTTGCTGAAGTTTATAAAACATAGCTGATTTAATTTAAACAGTAATTTAGATAAAGGCTGAAACGTTTTAAAACGCTGCTGAAATTAGCTGAAGAGAAACAGGAAGTGTTTTAACAGAGATAAACATATGAAGAAGAAGATAAAACAGCTGAATGTTAACTTAAAAAAGCTGAAATAGATTTGCTGAAGTTAATAAAACATAGCTGAATTTATCTAAACAGTTAAAGGTAAAGTTAAATGTTTAGTTAAAAAAGAGCTGAAAGTAGAAGAAACTGAAGCAGGTTAGCAAAGAGCCGCTAGCATAAACAGGCTAACTACACACGCTAATTTATAAACAGCCCTGATCACGTGACCCGACACAGCCGTTGCCACGGAGACTGTAGGGGAGAGGCGGGAAACTTCAACTGCCAAGATTTTCACTCGTGAAAACTGATTTGGAGCCCTTACAAACAGGCTTTTTTCAGCCAAACTACGATAGGTATGGTCATTAAAAGTGAACTACGTAAGAGCCAAGACTTTAATGAACCACTAGTGTGAATTTTATGTTTGAGGACTGAAAATTGTGGTCACAGGAGCGAGAGATCCAAGTGCACCCTTCAGCTTGTCGGACAGAATCTCAGACCGAATTTAACATTGGCGCTAATGGGAGAGCTGAGGGGGACTCCCGTCACTCTGAGGCTCACAGAGAAAAAACGATTTGCCTGTGAGCTTAGACAAATAGCTTATCAGAATCAGGACAAGTTTACCTACGTTTCTGTGAAGAAATTATTTAGATAGAGTGAAAATTGCGGCCGTGCTGACAGTTTATCGAGAAAGATTTTGGTTTGAAAAAATCGGCCTCTCCACTCTAAGCTGTGACGTCATCCACTCTAGCTGCACCAACGTTCCATCATTCACTCCCATTATAAAGTCCAAAATCAGCCAAAAACATCAAGTCACAAAAACTGAAATTATGAAAAAACTATAAAAGATATTAAAAAACTGAATGGAAGATTAAAAGAGCAGAAATAGCTGAACATTTTGATACCTGAATGATTTCTGTAGCTGAAAGTATGCTGAAGTAGTTAAAGCTGAAAGAAGAAGAAGTTGAAGAGTTGCTGAAGAGACTCTCCCATAGGAATCCATTATAAAAAATAGTTATTAAAAGTTAAATATTTTAAAAAGTATAAAAGTTATAAAAATTCTGAATGGAAGCACACTTCTCCTTAAAAAGCTGAACATTTTGATACCTGAACGGTTTCTGTAGCTCAAAGTATGAAGGAGTAGTTAGAGTCCAAAAAACGTACGGAAGAATAATATATAATATATAATATATAATAATAATAAAGATTACAATAACAATACTGTGAATGCTCAACAGCATTCACAGTGATAATAATAATTCTTGTATTTAGGATTAGAAATGAAAAATATCTCAGTACTGATGTTCTTCACCAACACGTTAAGATGCATTCTTGCAGTAAGCTCAGCACACATGCATCTCTCAGAGCATGCTGGGAGAGAAACAAATGGAGAAGAGCAAGCTTAGGAGCAAACAGCCGCTGTGACTCCGTGACACTGGACTCACCTTAGCTTTGGCTTGTTCGGGGGCAGAGCCGACACTTTCTTTGCTCAGCTCAACCCTTTGCTTGGCATCCGGATGACCGCCCATCCCTTCTGCTGGCATCATCACAGGGCCTAAAACATGACAACAACACAACCAATGCACAAAAATGCTCCCAACACTGACCTCCATCACAATGATTTTGGACATGTCCTGGTGTTTAGAGGCCTACCTGAGGGTGGGGTGCTGTAGGGGGGTCCCTGTGGCGTCATCCTCCCAGAGTTGCTGCCTGGTTGCTGGCTAAAAGGACCTCCAGGGCCCATTCCTCCCATAGGTGCCATGCCCAGATAGCTGCCCTGCCTGGACACCACAGAAGAACAAGGGGCTTATTTATTATCACGTGATGACATCAGAGAGGCGAGTTGGCAGCTGACATGCAGAAGGTTTTGCTGAGGAAGAAGATGAAGATTAAAGCGTTCGTTCAGTCTCCCCATGCAGTTAATGGAGACAAAGACAGAGCTGAAAGATGCCAGAGGAGAAGAAAGAGAGTTTAGATGAGTTGTTCTGGTCAGAGCTCAGCGGCGGGTTGAGTCCGCCGGCTGCCTTGGGTCCTTCTTACCACTGTGTTCACTTTTTAAGATTTTAGCTGCAGAACATTTTACCTCAGTTTGTTTAGCAAAGTTCAATTTATGGTCAGTCAAACGTCCTTCAACAGAATTTTGACGTATGAACATGGTTCTGTTGGTACTCAATGAGCAGGTTTCTATTTTTTTTAAAGAACATATGTTTAGAGTTCGAACTGACTGAGCATAAATGAAGCTTGAGCAGCTGTGGATAAGAAAAGTTTTACTTGGTGAAGATGCATCAGCAGCCTCTTGAAGCCATGCCGGACCCGTCAAAGGACAGGACCTGGTCTGGTTAGTAAAGCATCCCATAATCTCTGTGTGCAGCAGAGCCTGACACATACTCGACACACGACTTTACCAGTTTATCAGATTTTACTGACCTTGGTTAATTTTTTACGCTGTATTAAAAATGCACTGCTGCACTGTCACAGAACCGAGTTATTTAATCCAGTCAGTGATAAATACCAGACTCTAATCCAACGAGGTTGAACTGAAACATGACCACGGTGTGGTTCTGTATCTGTCAGGCTCTGGTACCAAAACCTACCCATAATGCTCAGAGGGGGTCTGAACATTGGAGCCCTGCTGGGAGTGGTGAGGAGGATGAAGAAGAGGAGGAGGATGGGGTTGTTGTTGGTGGTGGTGAGGAGGGTGGGAGGGGCTAAGGGTAGGAGAGAGGCCATGTCGCCCCCCGGGCCAGGACTGGTTGTGGTAGACGGGCGAACGAGTGAAGGGAGGCCTAGAAGGGTGGAGGAATGGGTGGAGGTTGAGGACAGCAGCGTCAACACGAACCTGAGTCTCTGACTAGTGAGAAGGTTTCTCTGCTGAACACTCATGAGGACGTAACAAAACACGGGGACAAAACACGAGAACTGAACAAACCCAACTCCAGGACGCGGCTTTAAGAGTCTAAACTGTCCTGGACCGAGTTTTTCCAGAACTGTCTGGGCTCTTTGACCTGGCTCTGAACAACTCACCTGCCCTGAGCAGTGGGGGCGATGCTTGATGAGGAGGTGGCACTCGGCCCGGCATTGGGGCCGACCTCGAGTGGCTTGCGGCTGGCGTTGGGCCCAGGAGGCCCCATGCCTTGTCCAGCGGGCTGTGGCATACCGGGTGAGGTGGGTGCAATGGTGCTGCCACCGGCAGGGTAAGGTCGTCCGCCGGCAACAGGCCCGGGGCCTCGGCCTGCGGGGGTGGAGGGGCCCTGACCGTGCATGGGGCTGCTGGCGTTCAACCCTAGACTGTTGGTTAAGCCGGGGCCTGGACCAGGGCCACTGTAGTTGGCACTGGGGGCCCCACCATAGTGAGGGGGCCGAGGGTAGTTACCTAGAGAAAACAAAGAGGACAAACTGTTAAAGTTTTACTTTTGTCAGTTTTATAAGTTTTGTAAGTGTTTTTCCTTAAGGTCAAATTAAGTTGTACCTTGGGGGCCGTACTGTCCATATGAGCCTCCCTGCTGGTAGGAGCCGTGATGCATGGGCCCCCCAGGTGCTGAGTGTAGGGACATAGGTGGTGCTGACTGCTGGGGAACAAACTGAGACCCCGGGGTGCTACGCTGCATGGAGGGAGGGAAGCCTGGAAGACAAAGAAGGAACATGGACGAGAAATTAAAAGGAGCAGTCAAGAAAAACCCAAATCTCCAGATCCAGAACTGGGAACAGGCCTCAGGTAGTTCAGATCCTGCAGCCTGACAACGAGTACTGATACACAGAGAGAGGTTTACTTACACAGAAGGTTTTGATTTATAATCAGCTTCCTGTTTATAAGATTTTATATTTATTTGATCACAATAAACAACAACAACAACAACAACTGCGTGATTATTAAGAACCCGTATCACGTTCAGCAAATACCAAAATGTCAGTACTTGGTCTAAACAAAGTGGTTTTGGTGCAGTTTGGCTTTTAATACTTCAAACACAATAAGAAGGCAATGAGAGCAGAAATAAACATTTAATAAACACTGTAATAATGTGGGTTACCTCTGTCCTGAGTCATGGCAGACTGGGAGGAATGAGGACCAACATCTGATCCAGGACCAGAAACCTGAGGGGTCAGCTGAGGCCCTGAGACAGAGACAGAGACGTGTTAAAGAATCCCTTCGTACGAATGTCAAGAGGAAAAGTTAACCCTTCAGTCGATCAATGATGATCTCAGGAGAAATGCAAAGATTTATTTATTCCATGTGCAGGAAACAATATGTGAATAAAGGTGAACACTGGTACGACTACGATGGTGCTCTGTCGGCTTATGGGGAGATTTTCTATGAATGGGCCGAACAGCTAAAATTACAAATGATCTTTTCCTTTAACGGCGTAACTTCCAGACTGGAATCAGTCTCTGCCTGTAATTTAGAAACTAGAATAAACATCATGTGAAATTACTAATTTAACCTCAACTCTCAAACTAAATCAGCGTCTGACTGGGTCAGAGTAACAGGACACGAGTTTGGAGAGACAAGCGTTGTCCTACCTGGTCCACTGGTGGCAGGGGACAGAGGTCCAGATCGGGACCCAGCGGGGGAAGGCGAGGGGGAGGGTGAAGGCCCGGTTCGGGCTGGTGGTGGGAGTCGAGGTGAGACGTGAGGGGAGAAAGGAGAACGTGCTGGAGTCCCCTGGTCGCCCTGAACGCTGCCAGAGCCAGATGCCCCTGAACTCACCGCCGCCTCGGTACCGGTGGGCAAATCGTCAATGGAGCCGGATAAATCCTGAAACACAGAGGAGACACAATAAGTGGTGCAATTATGTGTTGGTATCCACACTGTAACTCAGGAATCTCCTACAAACACAGAGCTCACGTGAGGGAGAATTCATTAAAATGACTTAAAAAAATCATTCTGCAGCAGATGTGTCTTCTAAGTCGGGTCAGAAACAAGAACCAGAACCAGAACAAGCAAAGGGTGGACACAACATGAGGAGATCACGACACATGATGGAGCAACAACACTGACGGAGGTGGAGGCACTGAGCCAAAGACAAGACGCCAATCTAAACTGAGGACAGGGATTCAAGAGAAAGACGAACAAATGGATCCATCATGGTGCTGTGAAACGTATCTGATGAATATTTTGAAATAACCTGTGTAATTATTAAGATTTTAAAACCTTCCCGGTCCGATTCTTGTTCTCGTTTAAGTTGGTGCCGTTCGTTGTTTACGTCTGACTCGTCAGTTAGAAACAGCACAGCTGCTGCTCAGTGAATGACGTCAGCCTCGGTCTTACAGGAGGATCGTTGACTGTTCTCCTAAATGAGCCGAGGATGTGGAAACATCTCAGCTGGAGGACGTTAACAGCCCGACCAAAACCAACAGAACCGAGTGGAAACTCTTTCCGATTCTGCTGATTCTATACGCGTCAGTGTCCTGCTTCAACAGCGAAGGAGAACCAGCTTGTTTCCTGCTGTTGATATAAATGTTAAGCTGGTGTGGTAATAGGAAACACAACCTGTGCAGAACATTTTAGCCTCTTTTAGCTTCTTGTTTGGAGTCTGTGGCACATTCACTGTGTGATGCAGCCGTTTTTATTTTTTATTGAACAAAAGAATCAGAGGTAGTTTGAGTTTGATAACATTTAGCATAAAATATCAGCTCAATGAGTAAATATTTCAATCCAATGCTGTGTTTATGGCTTGTTGCACGATGCAAATGTTCTGAAAGAAACTGAGAAATACAGTAAAAACAAAAATACAGAAAGAGAAGCTCTGAGCAGCTGGGAACACTTTCAGCTCTGAAACGACCCACAGTGACTGTTTCAAACAGTTTCCCACATCTTGACGGTCTCCTGCAGCTCGTGTGATTTATGGTTATAATTAGTGTGTTTCATTAAAGCCTCAGTCTGTAATGTGATGAATTGGTTTCTGGCCTCATCGCTCATTCAGGTTTTTCAGAACGCAGGGCGAACAGAGGAACAGATTTCACTTCACTTCCTCAGAAACTGAATCCTCCTCATCTCGAGTCCTCATCCATCACCAACCCTGCTGACAGACACCCCCCCAGAAGCCTCACCCAAACCTCACCCCCCATCCAACAACAAATTAAACATGGAGGAGTAATCAGCGTAATTGGGAGGAGAGACGTCTGACTCAGAGGTGTCCTTCACCGTCTCCTGTGCACTGACACAACCAGCTGCCGTGACTGGAACCATTCGAATGTTTCCCTCTGTTTTCTGAAGAAACCTTCACTCGAGTGTTCTCACCGTGTTTTGACTTTAATGACATGTAGTGGTTAATAACTGTGTTTGGTACAGACGAGTGTGTGAAGAGTCCTTCAGAGGAGGAGCAGAACACAGCATTCAAGATGGTTCGTGGAGAGAAGGAGAGAAAAGCAGAGTCCAAAGATGGAAGGAGGCGAAAAGAGGGAATCATAGAATGAAAGTAGGAAAGGAAGAGGAGAGAGGGAAAGGACGTGTGAGAAACCTACACAAGGAGAGGAGGTAAGGAAAGTAAGAGAGGAGAGGACAGAGGAGGAGAACTGGGAGCAAATAGGAACAAACAAGAATGGAGCGAGTGATACAGGAGGAGAGAGTGAGAAGGAGCAATAGAGGACAAGAACATGATGAGAGGAAGAGAGGGACAAAAAGGAGGGAGTGTGGGAGGAGGAGCAAAGGAAGGGAGGATGGAGATGAGAACATGAAAAGAAACGAGGGAGGAGGAGATGGAGGAGGAGGAAAGAGAAGGAGCAGCGGAGGGATACGAAACAAGGGGAAGAAGGGAGGAGGAGGTGATGGAGGAGGAGGAAAGAGAAGGAGCAGTGGAGGGATACGAAACAAGGGGAAGAAGGGAGGAGGAGGAGGAGGTGATGGAGGAGGAGGAAAGAGAAGGAGCAGCGGAGGGATACGAAACAAGGGGAAGAAGGGAGGAGGAGGAGGAGGTGATGGAGGAGGAGGAAAGAGAAGGAGCAGCGGAGGGATACGAAACAAGGGGAAGAAGGGAGGAGGAGGAGGAAATGAAAAGAAACGAAGGAGGAGGAGATGGAGGAGGAGGAAAGAGAAGGAGCAGCGTAGGGATACGAAACAAGGGGAAGAAGGGAGGAGGAGGTGATGGAGGAGGAGGAAAGAGAAAGAGCAGCGGAGGGATACGAAACAAGGGGAAGAAGGGAGGAGGAGGAGGAGGTGATGGAGGAGGAGGAAAGAGAAGGAGCAGCGGAGGGATACGAAACAAGGAGAAGAAGGGAGGAGGAGGAAGAAATGAAAAGAAACGAAGGAGGAGGTGATGGAGGAGGAGGAAAGAGAAGGAGCAGCGTAGGGATACGAAACAAGGGGAAGAAGGGAGGAGGAGGAGGAAATGAAAAGAAACGAGGGAGGAGGTGATGGAGGAGGAGGAAAAGAGAAGGAGCAGCCTAGGGATACGAAACAAGGGGAAGAAGGGAGGAGGAGGAGGAAATGAAAAGAAACGAGGGAGGAGGTGATGGAGGAGGAGGAAAGAGAAGGAGCAGCGGAGGGATACGAAACAAGGGGAAGAAGGGAGGAGGAGGAGGAAATGAAAAGAAACGAGGGAGGAGGTGATGGAGGAGGAGGAAATGAAAAGAAACGAGGGAGGAGGTGATGGAGGAGGAGGAAAGAGAAGGAGCAGCGTAGGGATACGAAACAAGGGGAAGAAGGGAGGAGGAGGAGGAAATGAAAAGAAACGAGGGAGGAGGTGATGGAGGAGGAGGAAATGAAAAGAAACGAGGGAGGAGGTGATGGAGGAGGAGGAAATGAAAAGAAACGAGGGAGGAGGTGATGGAGGAGGAGGAAATGAAAAGAAACGAGGGAGGAGGTGATGGAGGAGGAGGAAAGAGAAGGAGCAGCGTAGGGATACGAAACAAGGGGAAGAAGGGAGGAGGAGGAAATGAAAAGAAACGAGGGAGGAGGTGATGGAGGAGGAGGAAATGAAAAGAAACGAGGGAGGAGGTGATGGAGGAGGAGGAAAGAGAAGGAGCAGCGGAGGGATACGAAACAAGGGGAAGAAGGGAGGAGGAGGAAAAGAGAAGAAACGAGGGAGGAGGTGATGGAGGAGGAGGAAAGAGAAGGAGCAGCGGAGGGATACGAAACAAGGGGAAGAAGGGAGGAGGAGGAGGAAATGAAAAGAAACGAAGGAGGAGGTGATGGAGGAGGAGGAAAAGAGAAGAAACGAGGGAGGAGGTGATGGAGGAGGAGGAAAGAGAAGGAGCAGCGGAGGGATACGAAACAAGGGGAAGAAGGGAGGAGGAGGAGGAAATGAAAAGAAACGAAGGAGGAGGTGATGGAGGAGGAGGAAATGAAAAGAAACGAGGGAGGAGGTGATGGAGGAGGAGGAAAGAGAAGGAGCAGCGGAGGGATACGAAACAAGGGGAAGAAGGGAGGAGGAGGAAATGAAAAGAAACGAGGGAGGAGGTGATGGAGGAGGAGGAAAGAGAAGATGAAAAAAAAACCCACTGCACTGAAAGCCCCGCCCCTGGGCCTAAGGCCAGCCAATCACAGGCCAGTATCCTTGCTCCCTCCTCCCCTTGCCAACAGTTCAGCCAATCAACTGCCGCGCTGCCTCAGTCTAATTATACAGAAAGAGCAGCCTTACTCAACCTTTCCTCCTCTTCCTCACCTCCCTCTCTGCTATCTCCTCCTATCTGTCCTCCCACCCTCCCCTTTTCTTCCTCCTTCATCCTTGTCCTATATTTTTACTGTTCACTCATCTCTTCCTCCTTATCTCCAATGCCTATTCTCCTCTTCTATCCCTCCTTTTCCCCCATCCTCCCTTCTTCCACCTCATTTTTATATTTTCCCTTGGTTTCGTCGCCTTTTATCCTTTTTCTCACCACATCCATCCTCCTTGTCTTCTTTATGCTTTCATCTCTTCTTCCTTGGAAAGGAGACAATGAAGGAGAGAGGAAAGGAAGACAATGGAATGAAGAGAAAGAAGACAAGAGGAAAAGGCGAGGAGGAGGGAGGATGATATAGAGTAAGAAAAAATGCAGAGGAAGAGGAGGAAGACAGGACAATAAAGGAGGAGTGAGGAGAGAAGGAGAGAAAAAAGAGGACGAAAAAGGAGGCAAACAAGGAGGAAACCATGAGGGTGAAGGAAGAGGAGGAAAGAGACAACAAGGGAAGGAAGTTAGGAAAAAAACACTAGGAAGTGGGGAGGGTTTTCTAGTCTCTCTCCTGTCTTACTCTTCCTTTCCTAATGTCCTCACCTTGTGCTCTTCCCCCCTTCCCTCTCCACCTCTTCCTCCCTCTGTATCTTTCTTCTCCTTTCATTCGTCCTCTGCTCCATCACCTTTGTTTCCTCTCTTGGCTTCTCCTTTCTCCTCCCTCCTTCTGAAATTTCTTTTAGCATCTGTTTCTCCTCTCTACTTCCTTCATGACACTCCTCCTGTCCTTGTCCTCTTTTCCCCTCCTTCCTTTCTCCTCCATCACCTCCTCTAAATACACCCTCCATCCCCTCCCATACCTTATCCTGTATCCTTTTCCTTCCCTCCATTACTTCTTCTTGTTTTCTTGTCCTCCTCCTCTCTCCCTTTCCTCTCCCACTTTTCCTTCTCCCTCTGCTCTAATCATTTATATTTTTAGGTTGATTTTGCTCTCCATGCTCTCCCCCTCCTCCTGTCCTCCTTTAATCAGCCTATACACTCATTCCCTGCTCTCGTCCTCCGTTATGTAGCAGTTGCCGTTTGTTCATTCACATATTTCTGTTGGCTCTGCAGCGACGTGTCGACCACACACAAACCTTCAAATGTACAGTAACAGCTGCAGCAGAGTCTGAAAACCAGGCAACACAAACAGTGTTGGAGAAACACGACCACAGAGAGGGAAACATCTTCACCGAGATGCAAGCTGAAAGTCTGCTTCAATAACATAGGAAATATATGATCTTTGTGCGACTGTGGTTCATGGAAAATCTGGAGATGTAATTATGTACAAGCTCATTTCTGAATAAGTCGGGACAATTTAACATTGCAGATCATTTGGTAATTTCATCATTTATCATTTATAATCTCATTAAAGAGAAAGAGAATCTGAAGAAATCTCTGTAACCGTGGGACAAGGTCAAAAATCAGGCCTGCAGGCATCACTGTATTAAAACAGACATGACTCTGTAGTGGAAATCTCTGCAGGGGCTCAGCAACTGTTAGTGAACACAACTCATTGCTGCATCTACAAATGCAGATAACAAACTCCCCCATGCACAAAAGAAAACATATATAAACAGGATCCGGAAACGGCACCTCATCAAATAAACTAAAAACTGACGAGTGGGGCAGCAGCTCATGCCGTGTCAATCATAAAGCTCACACATAAAGAAAAGTGCTAATCTGAGATTTCTGGGATAAAATTCACAGGCGTCAGGGAGCCACTTTAAATATGACACCACTGTGAGAGAGGCGAACAGCAGGTTGGGTTCTGGATAAGGAAACTAAGACACAAATGCAAAACATTTGCTGTCCCTCTTCTTTTAATTTCATCCTTTTTAAAGAGACAAGATGATACCGAACAGCTGATGAGGAACATTGTAGACTTTGGAGTGAAGTAATTGAAGCGTCTGTGAGGCCTTCGCGTGCAGCTGAGTTCTGCTGTTTTTTTTATTTTCTCTTCCTGCCTGTCTGCTCTCAGCCTGTCGCCATGGCAACTGCATCAGCACCCTGACTTCAAAAAGGATGCTCCGAAAGAGAAAAAGGAAAAAAAAAAAACAGGATGGCAGCAGGATAACAGATAAAGGGAGGGAAAGAGAAAGGAATGAGAAAGACAGAAGGAAGACAGAGACGGACGAAGGAAACAGCAGCCAGTTTACAGAGAACGAGACAGAGGTACAAAGATAGAAACAAGAAAATTAAAGGAGAAGCAGAGAGAAGAAGCAGTGGGCAGAAAGAGGAGTCAGAGCTGAGGTGAAGGTTTCCTAACAGGATGAGACATCTGCAACTAAACTGGAAACCATGAAACGAGGCACAAGACGAGGGACGGAGTACGACAGTGTGAATGTAAAGTTTGATTCAGCAACCTGTGCAAACACTAACTGTAGCTCCTGAAGAGTAACTGCTTCCTCCAAAATATCTGATTCAACAGTAAATTGAGCTGCTTCACAGTTAATAAGAAGCTTTTTCCATTTAGAAACATTCTCAGAAGTCAGACGGAAATAGGCAAATTCAAGATACAGCCTCCTGGGGCAGCCATCGAGGGAAACTCACTGGCAGGCTGGATGGTCTCTCCTGTTGACTCAGACTCATGTCCTCGTGGTTTGGTTTCCCAGGAGTCATAGCAGCAGACTGGCCGCGGCCCCCGTACGCCTCCTGTGGTACCTCCTGCATCGAGACAGAGATGTACAGTTTAAACTACAAACCAGTGGGAGCTGCTGTAGGGGAGGTCCGGGATTGTTTCTAGTCATTAACATGTTATTTGTTCCAGATGGATTTTAGTGTCTGGGAGAAACTGAAGCAGAAACCAGTGAGAAACCCTCTGCTGTCTACACACAACCTTCAACAGCAGTTTCCTTTCCTTCATCTCTCAGAGTTAATTAAGTCTGTCAGAGTTGCAGGGACTCAGGGGAAATCCGGCTTTATGTTACTGTGATTGGACTTTCATCAATGTTCCAGTTTTTCTAGTGCTCTGAGAAACACACCTGAGAATATCACCTGCCAAGTCACTGTATGAAATGTTAGCTGGAGCAGTGACTGTGAGGAGAGCTGTGGTAATGGATTCTTAAAAAATACTGTTCACTAGTTTGTGGTTTTTATTTTAATAACTGATCTCACTCTGCTGGGGTGCAGAGAGAGACACCGATGAGTTAAAAGAGATCAATTTCTGATTCTTTGTGCTGTTTCACATTTTCGACAGTTTTAAACTTTCAGTCGTACTTGTTGTGGCAGTGGGCGGGGCTGCATGTACGGCGGCTGGCTGGGAGCGGCAGGCTGCTGCTGTGGAGGGCTGAAGTACGGAGGCTGACCCGGCTGACAGTACCCCCCCATGTTCTGCTGCTGCTGCTGCTGCTGCTGCTGCTGCTGCTGCTGCTGCTGCTGCTGCTGCTGAGCGTACTGAGAACCCATCTGAGAAGAAGAAGAGAGAAACATCAGGAAAATGTGTTGTCATCAGAGAATAAATGATAAAGGATTTTAATTAGATTAAATAAAACTGGTCACACACTGTGACACACGTTCAGACAGTCCGTCAGACAAATGGACCTGTTCTTCCTGTACCTGAGCAGTCAAATTACAAACAAAAACCAACAGTAAGGTTGTTAAAACATTCATTTAAGGGAAGCATGCAGAGATACTTGATATTCACGCGGCTCTGTTGGCAGTAACAGTGAAGCTTTCTTAGAATCTGGACAGTGACACGATCTGTGCAAATACAAACTCCACAGCAGACAAGCTTTAAACACCTGCAGACTGACAGCTGATCCAGCTGTGATCCAGCTGTGATCCAGCAGGCGACTCTCTGTGGGTTACATTTGAGTTATTTACAACATACTGTGTCATTATTAATCTTTTGTTTTTGGACTAGGTCCTAGTTTGGATGTTTCGGCCGGTTACTGCTGCATTCCTTATGGTCCCAGTTTCCCACCTTCTAATGGCCACTTCAAGCAGCAAAACACTCCAAGTCACAAAGCAAAGGTCATGTGAACCCGTCTCAATAGATATTTTCAGAAAAATACTGAATCCAGAATGTGGATGAGGTGGAAAAGAAAACTCACAGCTGGTAAATCTTAGGAAATACTGTGAAGTAATTACATCAACAAGCAGAAGTGTTCCTAATAAAGTGGTCATCTGTACTGTTGGTGAGACATTATCTCATATCAGTCTGTCCAGGATCTGAATAATAATTATAATATATAATCTCTTGAGTTTCTACTAGTGAAACAAGCTGAGACACACATTGTGCAGTTTTCCTGGAAAGTGACCTATATCTGTAATTTCCCGAGAATCTCTGACTTCCCCTGAGAACCCGTTGTCTGACTGTTTCTGTTGGAAACAAACCTCCCACAGCTCCATGATTCATATTCTATACTAGTGTTTAGTTCATTAACAGCTGCAGGGAACTCTGTATAGTACAGTCTGTTTCACCGGAGAATCATCAACATTTTCATTTTTATTTTAAAATATAAAGTAAAATCACCCCTTTGTCTCTGAGATATGTTGTTTATGGATATAACTCGAACAACCGAGTCCTAACACCTATAAGTGAGCAGCGTAGTACTTCATGTTTGTTGGCTGAAATAAGGTCCTCCTACACTTTTAATACAATATCCCAGAAACCTGAGATGTCGCTGTGGGGGGACCTACCACTTGTCTTTGTGTGCAGCTGCTACTCTAGTGTGCTGCATCCAGGGGTAGGGGAAAGTAGTTCTTTTGTGTTTCAAAAAGTCCCAGCCCAGAAAAAAAACATGAACACTTCTAGACCAGTGTGCATAAAGAAGAGGCATTTGTAGAAGAGGTGAAACCTAATTACAGATTGGAAGTTTAGTGTTGGCGTCGCTGAACTCGTGAAACTGTGGTGCAGTTTGTTCATAGCCCAACTTTAACTTCTGGTGATGCTAAAGTCCCGGTTCCATCCCTACAGCAGAGAATTATGTCACCGTACTGTTGTCGTCTAATCTAAAGAGTGTGAGCTCTTTTAACACCTGGGGTGTGTCTCTGTCTTTGTCTGTCACAGTAATGGCAGAAGTCTCCGTTATGTAAACGTTATCATGTTGTGGGTTTACTCAGCCATCGCAGGACAGTTATGAAGGTTTGTCCGTCCTCAAAGGAGCAGAATTCCTCACATTTAATCTATGTTAAAGTCGTCACTGTCATTACTTAACGTTATTTAGTTTTATAACATCCACAGTACAGCAGTAGGCGCGTAGTGTTTCTATCACAAACTGCTTATGAGTTAATCAGTTTTAGTAACTACTGAGTTTATACTGTAAACTGATAATAAATAAACCAGTAGTGTTACTGTTGTAGCTTGTTTTGCTGCAGTCTTTAGTTCAGACTTGTTTAAAGTGTTGTGAAATCAGAAAGGACCCAGACAAGAGACAAACACGTTACATAACGAGGTGCATGTCTGAGTGACCTACTGAATACTTTAACTACAGCATGTGTCACCTACTGCTCTCTGCTACACTCACACAAACAGGTCATATTAAACCTCTACACCAGCTTAAAATAGGTGCAACACACACAGGTTTAAAGACTTCCACAGACCTTCGCTGTCAGATCATTATCCCCCACACGCTCTCCCCGGGAATGAAAAACTGCCAGGAAACGCAATAAGAGGCAACCTGTCTGCAATCTGTGAGAACTGGAGCTGTGAGCGGCTGCGCTCCAAGAGCTGGGGATTAACGGCCTTGCTCAAGAGCACCTCAGAAGCCGCTCAGCAACACTGGTGTAACATCAACGTGGTGATGAAAGCAGGTGTCAGCCATGAACCAGACTGACAGAACGTGGTCAAATAAAATGCAACGTAGAACAAAGGTCGCAAACTCTAAAGGTTAAATGATGAATTGATGTGTTTTTAGAATCAGTTTAAAGTGAAACCAGCAGCTGGTCTTCGAGTCCTGATCCTCCACTGACTGAGTTTATGTGTTTGTTGGACTGATGATGGATCATTTTATCCCTCAGAAAAGAAAAGGGTTTTGTATTTGTTCACTAAGTAAATGCAAATCTCTCACTTTTATTAAGAATAAATCTTCCAGGTTATTTGATAAAAGACTACAACAGAAACAGATGATTTACCAAGAGGAAAACACACAGACGTCCTGGACAGAAAAGAGGAGCTCAGATGACTAGAGTCAGACGTCCTCATAAGACGAGGAAACCGTGGCAAACACAGGTCACAACCCTGCTGGTGCTGCAGCTGCTCTCTGTCACTGCTGTAGTGTGCATGTGAAATATTATGTGTGCACAACGGAAACAGACCGAGTCCAGACTGGGAGACTGTTAAAATCCAGTGATTCACTAAATGACTAAACCCAGTGTAGAAAACATTCATGTTGCTCCAGAGCTGACGCTGCATTTACTGCTTCACATGAAAACATGGTTTCAGCTTCACTAACGAACATTAACTCTGTGAGAAACCTGTCGGTTAAAGACTGTTTGTGAGGGAAGAATAGTGTTTACTATTAATTCATTGTTAATTATATTATATTTTAAACATGTACATCAACAGTTGTCAATATAAATAATAATTAAAAAAGGAACATCTGTGGACAGGAAACCACCTGAAACCTGAATTGATCTAACCAGCACAGAGGGGGGAGCACATCCTAGACTGGTCCACATCCAATTTCATCTGGACGCAGAGAGTTAATAAAGGAAGAGTCCCGGGGCCATCTGGGGCCTCGCTCAGATAAAAGTCATTACATTTCCTCTTGGCCTCTGTGGCTGTCTTCATCTGAGCAGAGACGACGGCACTGACAAGATCCCTCGAGCTGAACAAAAAAAATAAGTCTGTCAACCTGTAATGATGTAATAACGTGGCTGTTTCTTGGTGATGACAATCTTTCTCTGGAGGAATCTGTGAGACAACATCAGAGGAGTGTCAGGGGAAAAGGCTGCAGGGTAGAAACAGTGATGTGAGTAATCTACGAGCTGACAACAGCAGAGCCAGGAGAGAAGAAGCTACAGAGGATTCACCTGGAATCAGCCAGGATTCCTCAAGGTTTCAAAATTATGTTTGGTAATTTAACTTCAACTGGAAGGTTGAAAGAAAACAGAGACAAGACCTGAAAGTGTCGCAACGAAGATCCAAACAAGCAAGATTACAAAGGGAACACATCGTAAACAAGAGCAGAGAGTGATGACGCACCATGATTATTTTATCTTCTATTATAGTCCTAACATCTGATTTAAATTTAAATAAAGGAACATTTAAACTAAACTTTTATGTTATGTACCACATATAAAATAACCCCAACTACAGTGGGATGATATTAAAGAAGAAATCATAATTTACTGGTAAATGATCTGTTTCACAGTTTAAAAGCTTCGTTTCCACCGCTGTCCATTTATCTTAAATAAACAACGAGCGATTTGTCTTTGTTCTGGTCAGAGTCTTGTAGGATTTGCAGCATCATCTCCTGCCCAGACTTTCAGCCATAACGGACCATTTGCTCTGTGCTGTGGTCACAGTGCTAACTCAATGTTAATGTGTGTGCTTTGGATTTACTTGTTTGCCAACGCACTCATGTAGACAACAGGAGTTTTATCACTACTGGTTCACATCCTTGTGCACTTTATATAAGTGTATATATAAGTTTTATATACAGGGTTCATTAAGTTACTTAAATCAGGCTTTTTTAATGAGAATGATGAGTTCATGTTGAGATTATATGATGCTGCTGTCAGTTGAACGCGGTGTTGCACCTCACGTAAGCGTAGTGTTAATTTCTGACGACCTCCATAATCACCGCTCCAAATCAGTGAAGTCATGAGGTTGTCATAATGCAAATGCACAGTTAAAGGTGTATACCAGACTTAAAACTGACCGCCGGTGGAAACTATAAGTTCGGTTTGTCCAGATTCTGGAGCTGGAGTTTTTTTTTTTTTTTAAATATTAAGTGAAATCATTAATGTTAAACAGAAAAATAATGCTGCTAATTTTCTGTTGATCAAATGATTAAACATCATCACTGAAACTGATTTTGTCAGATATAGAAAAACAATAAGCTGCTGTACATTTTTGTTTGGCCTCACTTCATCTGGTAGTGCAGTTTCCTGGTACAATAAAGATACTCAGACTGAGGTTTACTATCTGGCAGTAAAATGTAAACATATGTTGTCTTCTGACTGTGCTGCAGCAGTGGTTCGACAGGTTTCTATTTTTACACCTTCATCCAGGAAACTTGTCACCAAAAGAATGGATTGTTACTGGCTGGAGTTTTTATTCTGGTTTTAAATTACCCAGGGTCTGATTCGAGCTGCTGCAGAAATACAGCCCTCTGTTTTCACATGTGACCTATCACAGGCAGCATCATTTGTCAGTAAACACAACCTGGAGGTGCCCGTCTGCTTTCAGCAGCATCAGACCCAAACCAGCAGCAGTCTGGAGTCTAAAAATAGCCTGAGCCCAGTCTGCACCAGGAATAGCCTGACCCGGCCTGGCCCTGTGTGCAGCAGCCGTGTGGTCTGACAGCATCAGCAGCTGTGTTGTCCTCAGAGCGACAGAGCGAGGTGGTGAATCAGCTGCGTGAAGCAACAACCAGCTCAAACTGTTTGAATAGAAGTGTGGGTCCTGATGGTTGTTAAGTCACCTGAGGGGGGGCATCAGAGCAGTGTTGTACATGACAGTGAGAGGTGGTCACTCCAGTTCGGTTTAGATGGTAAATGTTCTGCACTTATATAGCGCTTTTCTACCTAGCTGGTACTCAAAGCGCTTTACACTGCACCTCATCCACCCATTCACACACACACTCACACACCGATGGCAGAGCTGCAATGCAGCTGACCTGACTCACCGAGGGCAACTTCGGGTTCAGTATGTTGCCCAAAGACACTTTGGCATGTGACAGAAGGAGCTCGGAATCAGACCACCGATCCTATTGATCCACAGACACCCCACACACACTGCAGACACTCCACTGTTCTGCTTCAACACCCAGTGCCTCAGTGTGTTGCTGGGTTTGAAACTTACAGGGTTGCAGTTACAGTTTTCCAGACTCATCAGGAACTGATTGGATCTTTTTATTTTGGACAGACACATGTGATTCCTTATGTCCACACAGGTTGGAGAAGTGTGTGAGGTCTGGTAGGAACGTTTTCAGCCTGGTGGTGTAGGGTTGTTTGTGGCCTTTCAGATGAGAGGTGAAATCCAGAATCTCCACAGTCTTTAAAATCAAGTGAATTCATCCCAGTATGAAAATTACTTTCATTCTTTCATCACACACCAATTTTTGATCTGGGGTCTGCATCACAACAACATCTTCTTACGTTTCTGCACTAAACAACCTAAACTGACGTCAATGTGAAAAGACAAATGGAAAAACCTTTCCTGCTTTGCTGCAGTCGTTCAGAGAACATCACGAGATATAAGCAGTTCCACACAGATATGAGTTTGGTCTTTTTTGTAGTTTTTCTTTCTGGACAGAGCGTCTCCTACCTGTTGTTGAGGGTACTGCATCCCTGCCATCCCCATCTGCCCTCTGCCAGGCATCCCCATCGGGTATCTGTGGGGAGAAGGGGAGCCGTAGGGCTGGCCAGGGTACGGCGCCGCCTGCTGCTGCTGCTGCTGGGAGTACGGGTTGGTGCTCATACCGTAAAGCTGAGAGCGCTTCATTGCCATCGGGTCCATGGACGGCACCTAACAGGAAAAAAAAGTAATGGATTACCACTACATTTACTCAAGCACTGTATTTAAGTACAGTTCTGTTTTATGCTACTTCCTACCAGCGCTATTATCACAAACATTTTCATAACCAAAGATCAAATCATTCATCCAAAGAAAAAATAAAATTAAAAGAGGAATTTATGAGGAATCCAAAAGCCTGGGAGGCCACTTTAAAACAGAGTCAACAGTCACGCCTGGGTACGCTTTAATATTCACACACTGTGTTTGACACACTGACATAATAAGAGGAGAAAAAAGTGAGTCAGTGAGAACAGATGTTTCACTGCTGCTCAGACGGCTGCAGCTAAAAATAGAAACCATTTATGGATTTCACACACGAGGAAAAAAAAAAGAACCAGACACTTAATCCTGTTTTTTCTTTTTTCTGTGGATGACACATTTCCATCAGTCAGCTGAAGAGAGTAAATAAACATAAAAATACTCTGGAGCTCTGCCAAGTCCACACAGCTGGTTGTAGTTAGACAGGAAGATGAAGCTGGATCGATGATCCAGGTGTAAACACAAGAAGAGAGACAGAGCTGTCGATGGCGCTCAGCACAAGATCTGACAGATTCTCCTGCAAGTACTTTTACGTAAAGTTTAATATTTCCATTATATCTTTTTACTCCTCCACGTGTATCTGACAGCTTTAGTTACTCTGCAGATACAGATGGTTAAAAGTAAACCTGCAGAACTAACAATTGTGGACGTTTTATTAAGTATTATTATAATAAGTTTTGTTTTTTCAGATACTTAAGTACTTCAACTTGAGTAAAGGTACTTTTGCTTGTAGTGAAGTATTTGTTTAACCAAGTACTTGCATTTCCATTTGAGTTGGTTAACTTGTACCACAGAAGTAGCAGGAATCTGTTCAGGTGCAGTGTAAACAGCAGGTCGCCCACATTTTGGAAGTGTTCAGAGCCTAAAACACAATCACTATAGAAAACTGAGAAAATAGACTCAAGGTACAAAACTACAATTTTGGGTAACTCCTTTTCCCACCACAGTATCTTTAAATGTCATGTCTTTGTCCTGTACAGTAAAAGGAAAATATGAACTTGATGGTGTGTTGAAAATCTGACATTTTGCAACTACTACTACTACTAATAATAATAATAATAATAAAGTATACATTAATGACTATTTTCAGAATTAGTTGATCAATTTGTTATTTTCTTGATTGATCATTTGGTAAAATATAAAATTGTGACTTTTTTTTATTTATAAACACAAATATTTTCTGTTTATTGTGAAGTGAAACAGAAAAACTGCAAATATTCATGTTGAAGCACTTAGAAGAAACCATTTTAGTCTTCTTTCAACAATTGTCCTGCCTTCAGAGAGGACACGACAGTGATCACATCGTGGTTGATGGTTCGATTCCTGGCCACATATCAAAGTGTCCCTGGGGAAGACACTGAACCCAAAACCCGTGGCTGCCTGCCCATAAGACAAGCGGTTAAATAAAGTAAAAGTATAATTATTCATATTATTAGTCATTAGTAATTAGCAAAAGTTGTATCAAGCTCTGCTGTTTGCAACCAGAGCTTCAGTTATTATAAAGAAAACTAATTTACTAATACTGTGATTCTGTCTGATCCAAGCAAAAACACCTAAAATCCAAAAGTTCTACATTCACATATGTGAGAATTTCCTGTTTCACTGTAATAAACTAAATCTTTCTTCCCTATTTCACAGTCATGTCTCATGAAACTGAAACATTTCTTCTCATGGTACTTTGCTTTTAGTGCAATCAACTGATAATTATTTAGCAGACCAACAAAAAAGATATTTACTTTTATTTAGGTGCTGCACAAATAAAGATGACTATTATGTCTTTTGTTCTGTGTGTCTTTTGATTTTGCTCAAATCAAACAGGACATCTTAAGGTCTCAGCTGGTTTCACTATTTCCACTCTTTCAAATGTTCATCAAAAAACTTACTGACAGATTCATCAATGATTCCAATTATCAGCAAAAACCACCTTCCATCCTCCTATCACAGTAAAACATGACATTCAGAAGTCTTCACAGTCTGTAAGTTGACATTATTCATCTTATCGTGTCCCTGACATGAAGCAGGAATGACCGGTGACAGGAGCGACCCCCCGGCCGAGGCCTCCTGCAGGCCCGGGCTGCTGTGCGAGGGGGCAGCTGGGGCAGCCTCCTGGACACTGAGCTCCGGTGTTGTGCCGCTGGTAACGGGCACATGGCTAATCTGCATGTGTGAAGGTCAGCGCTCCAGTGTGGAGATGGGGCCATAATGGGCTCCCTGCCAACAAAGACCAGGCCGGATCACGGTCTAGGAGCCAGACCGAGGCGGATCAGCAGCAACAGCAGAGACCGCAAGTCAGAGAGCAACAGAAGAAGCAACAGAAGAAGCAACAGAAGAAGCAACAGAAGAAGCAACTTAACGTGCAACAACACCGCAAATGACTTCAGAGGAGATCATTAGCATATGTGAAGCAATTAGTAGATGTCAGGGCTGAAAGGAGCTGTCAAAAAACAACAGGAAGCCGCTAACTGTCAGCTGCTGCCACTTAATGTCAGTGCTCTCTGACTTTTATTCACCATAAACTGCTCATTATATCCACGGTGCTTTTCTCAGTGATTACTGCGAGTTGCTTTCGGTTGCATGATGCAAATTCTTCGGGCCTGTGCGGCTCGACTAGCTACATGCTAACGCTAGCCTAGCTTAACAGGCTAAAAACGGAGTCACCTTGGACACAGAATCGAAACCCTGACTCTACTGAAAAGTGTGGTTTTAATTTGTAATGTTGATACAGTAAACACATTAAAGACGACTGTTGGTTTCCTAAATAGTCACAACTGTTCAAATCTATGTGTCGAGCTCTGTAACAGACGTTTATCTGCAGTGGAAATTGAAACATACACCTAGCTCAGCAGCTAACTGACGTTAGCATGTCGGCTAGCAGGTTAGCCGTAATTCGATTCATATCTCCCGTTAGTGTGGCGAATTTATCAGCGGCCAACAACCGTGGACCGGGATTTATTAAGGCGTTATTCACCTGAGATCTGCCGCTGCCCTGCCCGTTGTTCCCCGGGCTCATGGTCGGGTGATTTCTTTGTTGTCCTCCCCAGCCGTGACTAGCCGAGCCGTACTGGGAGCCCACGTCTTTAGCCAGCCCCATGCTCGGCTGTGGCGCGTTAGGGTGGTTATATTCGGCGTATCCACTTCCATAGCCCCGCATCATCGGGCTCGGAGACGTCAATAACTGGTTCAAAGTCGGTGTAGCTCCCGACGGGTGCTGCTGCTGCTGACCCTGTCCGGGAAACCGCTGAAATCCTGCACCGTTTCCGCCGCCGACACCTCCACCTCCAGCCGGGGAGCTGGTAGCAGCCATAGCCGCTTTGGCCGAGGCGCCGCTGCCCGGGCCCATCAGGCTATTCCCCTGGCGTGAGGGGCTCATCATGCCTCCGTAGCCACCATTCCCGAAGCCAGCTCGGTAGTTCGGGTAGTGGTTGTACGGGCTGCTGTTGCTGAACCCTTCGTGCGAGTTCTGAACCTGATCCATAGTGTTGTGTACCGAAAGAGCCGCTGTTACCCCAGTCCCTGGGCTTTGTTGTCCGCCATGTTGATCAAAGCAAGGCCCTCCTCTTCCATTCCCATAATAATGATTAAACTCGGAGCTGGTCCCAGTCGGAGGAGGGTTGTTGCTGGTGGTGTTGGTGGCTGATCCCAGGCTGGCATCCATCCGCTCCTCCTCCTCCTCGCCTGTATTCAGCTGGTGTTGGTGATGGCGCTGCTCTGCTCGGCTGTTCCCCGGCAGGTCGAGGTTTCCTTTGCCCCCATGATGCTCCTCTCCCCGCGGGTCCCCCCGGTCCTGCTGGCTGCTGCTGCTGCTGTTATTGTTGTTGTTTATGGTGCTGTGGGTGGTGTGGGTGGTGTGGGTGGTGTGGCTTTGCCTCTGGAGCTGCTGCTGGACAAACTGACTGAACGGCGGAGGTGTGTGGTGGTGGGATGATGATGAGGATGATGATGGAGGTGGAGGAGGAGGTCCAACACCAGCAGCACCAGCAGCACCAGCTCCGCCGCCGCAGCCGAGGTTTTCCACTGTCTGTCCACCGAGCATCCCCGTCTCCGTGTCGGCCACAACAGAAACGAACCCCGGCCTTTTCTGTGCGCTTCCCCTCCTCGGTTCACTTTCTCCAGCGGTGGTTTTCATGCTCCCCGGATCCCGCTTCGGGCTCGGGTCCGCTTCAGGGTGCACATTATTCATGCTCATGCGGATGGTGCAGCTCCAGGAGAACCACCAGTGCTCCCAGTTTGAAAGTTGGGAATCTCTTTGAATAGCAACGACACCGGGGCTGATGGCAGGTGCGTAGCCATGGTCAGGTGCACAAGTCCCGGTCACTTGTACCAGGTGGAGCAGAGATGACCACAGCGTACAGTTTAGTTTAAAGATAATTTATAGGTCCATTAGTATTTGGTCAGTGAGGTGTCTGACTTCCATAAACTATGTCCTCATCAAACCCTTGTGCAGTAGTTTATTCTAAAGCTGTAACTAAACTTAATTAGTACAAATCCTCCATCAGTGTTTCCCAAAGCCTGGAGTGATAACTTTCTTTGACCAGCACCAAATTCTTCACACATCAACTATCAAATCAGTGATTTTCTACTTGATTACTCAGTAGTTGTACTTTTCTAAGTACCGTGAGCTATATTTGTTTTTCTTAATATTTTCTGCTCCACTGTGTTAATGTGATAACTGTCACTGTTTTTCAGAATCTGATTAATAAAATCAAACATGTTCATCCCTGGTGTGAAATGTGTTACTTTTTAAAAACACAAATCCAAAGTGGCAGCAGCACACAAGCTCAGTGTTCAAGTGAAAGTTAAAGTACTACTACCTAAAACAGTAGAAGTCATTTACAAATTCCACTGAGAGATTTACCGTATTTTCACCAGTGCAGAACATGATGCTGTTGATAACATGAATGTTTGAGTCTGGATCAGCTGTTCTTCAGAAGTCTACAGCAGAAGAACTAAGAGATGGTTCAGAGTCACCTGATCCATCTCTAACTATAAGATTTATAAAAAAAGGAAAGTTTGAAGTCTAGTCTTAAATGTAGAGAGGGTGTCTGCCTCCAGAAGCTGAACTGGGAGCTGGTTCCACAGGAGAGGGCCTTGGTAGCTAAAGGTTCTGCCTCCCATTCTACATTTGGAAACTCTAGGAACCACAAGTAAACCTGCAGCCTGAGAACGGAGAGTTCTGCTTGGAAGATAAGGAACTATGAGTTCTTTAAGATAAGATGGAGCCTGATTATTAAGTGATTTATAAGTGAGGAGAAGAATTTTAAATTCAATTGTGGATTTAACAGGGAGCCAATGGAGAGAAGCTAACGTAGGAGAAATATGATCTCTCTTACTAATTCCAATCAGAACTCTGGCTGCAGCATTTTGGATTAACTGGAAATATTACGTGAATATAAACTCAAACACATGGAGCTCAAGTAGCTCACAGAACTCACTGGATCTATGAAAACTATGAAATCACAGAAAACAAATTCTGCTTTTAACAGCAGAACTTGCCTGAGAAAAGTGTCAATTTTATGTTTTCTTCAGTATGAAGATGATCCAGAGACAGTTGTCTGAACATCCATAAGTTTCCTGCAAACAGGAGCTGATCACTGATAATTCAGCTGCAGTTTGACCAAATGTGAGGAAGGCTGTAGATGTTTAATGTCTCTTGTTCATCAGGACTCTGTTTCTGTTGCACATTGTCACGTTTTTTTTTGTTTTTTTTTTGACAGGCTACAGCATCATAAACCCTTTCTTTAAATATGTTTTTAAAATCTTCAGCATTTTTACTGGGGTTTGATGAATAATTTGATTAGAAGACGTGAATGGAAACAGACTTCTTGATGTTGTTTGACTGATGTGGAATCAAACAGGGAAGATGTTTGTATCCAGCCTTTCAAAGATGACGTCCCTGTGCTGTATCCAGGACATAAAAACTAATGAGGTTTGCTGTTGTCTGGGATAAGATCAAATTCACTGCAGTGACTATATGTGAACACTGGTTCTACTACAGCAGAGTGTCACTAATACAAAGGAAAGTCTCTTCATACACAGGAGCAAGTGGTCCCCAGTGGGGAACTCCCACAGCAGCACTGGAAACAGCCTAGTCCAGTGAAGCAGGGAAACTGGGTCAGGAAGCAGCAGCAGCTCGCAGACGAAAACAGACGCAGACACCAAACAGCACACAGCGAATGACGTTCACGGTTGTTTGGAATCAGGTCAGACTGATATATGGAGACGAAACGGTTCTGGAGACACATCGCCAGCCACGGGATCTTTATCTCACTTTATCTGCACAGAGATCAGGTCAGTTTGTCTCTGCTGCTGCAAGTCTTTTCTTAATGATCCACAGTCCTAACAAATAATATAAAGAATAGTCACCAATTTAACCAGAACAGAATAAATGAGTTGGTTATTTGGTGCCTTTTGAGATCAAACATCAGAGAGTGCTTCACATTAAAAGATAAAAACAGGCTGTTCATTACTCTAATGTTAGGACAGCCAGCAGATCCATCTCTAAAGTACAGTAATCAGAACTGGGTGTGGCAAAAGAAATTTAATACAGCTTTCCTAAAAATTGAGTTAACTAACTACATACTACAATTAAGGCAACTTAATTAAGCATATTCATAATTTAGCAAAATGGGGGCAATTACTTTTTCACACATACTGTAGACCCAGGCAGGTTTGGACTCAAGTCATCATTTAAAAACTGCTCTTTGGGTTTATTCAGGTTATCTTTGATGATCTGAATGATTTCAATTTGAAAAATATAAAGATCAAATACTTTTTCCACAGCACTAGTAGAAGTGTTAGAAGATGAACCACAGAAGATTAGATAAGGGCCTATAAAACGTATTCACCCCCTTGGATGTTTCATCCTTTTATTGACATTATAAATCAGTCATGGTTAATAAAAGTTGGAGACTTTTAAAATAAGTATTTTTCTGTAAAATTCAGAAAAATACCTCATTAATGTCAAAGTGAAAACAAAGTAATGTAAATTAAATAAAAATATATAAGGTGAAATTAGTGTTTGCATTAATATTCACCCCATTTAAAATGACCTAACTACGATTACTACTACGAACTAATCCAACAGAGGTCCAGATATTTGGTGCTAGTAGTCCCACAATTAGTAAAATGGGGATCACCTGAGTGCAGTGAATGCATCTCATGTGACTGCAGTATGAAGACACTTGTGTCTGGAAGGTCCAGTCACTGGTTATTCAGTATTCCTGACTACCATTACACCATGAAGACAAAAGAACACTCCCAGCAACTCAGAGAACAGGTCATTGAAAAGCATAAGTCGGGGGATGGATACATACAAATCTCCAAGGCACTGAACATCTGCCAGAGTTCAGTGAAATCCATCATCAAGAATCAAGAGTTCAACAATAGGCATGAGAAAGACTCCATGGTCCTTTGGGAGAGGGTTCTTTGGTCTGA
Organism: Anabas testudineus; assembly: GCF_900324465.2. NCBI lineage: Eukaryota > Metazoa > Chordata > Actinopteri > Anabantiformes > Anabantidae > Anabas > Anabas testudineus. The sequence continues at coordinate 18,947,342 of NC_046632.1, read as the reverse complement.
TGAGACCAAATTGGTGCTTTTTGTCAATCAGACAATACGCTATGTTTGGAGCACACCAAACACTGCACATCACCACAAACACACCATCCCTAATGTGAAACATGGTGGTGGCAGCATCATGCTGTGGGGATGCTTCTTGTCAGCCAGCCCTGGAAGGCTTGTTAAGGTAGAGGGTAAAATGGATGCAGCAAAATATGGAACAATCCTGGAGGACAGTCTTATTGGTATATTATTATTAGTCATCAAGACAACTACGATTTGAGAGAAGATTTGTTTTCTATCAAGACAATGACCTGAAGCATACAGAGAAAGCTACACAGATGGTTTACCAACAACAAGGTGAATGTTCTGTAGAGGCCGACTCAAAGCCCAGATCTCAATCCAATAGAGAATTTGTGGATGGACTTGAAAAGGGCTGTTCACACCAGACCCCCACGCAACCTGACAGAGTTTGAGCAGTTTTGTAAAGAAGAATGACAAAAAATTCCAGTGTCCAGATGTTTAAGCCTAATTAAGACCTATCCACACAGACTCCATGCTGTGATTCCAGCCAAAGGTGTATCTACTAAATACTGACCTGAACGGGGTGAAAACTTTTTATAGGCACTGTAGTAGAAGTAGACTGTCAGCTTTGAGTGAGCTTGGTCTTAAATGTTGGATGAATGAACGGAAACCATTTGTATTAAACTTATTCTCTTAAGTTTAAGTATAAGTTAAACAGTTACTTTTAACCCTTGGTTGCAGGTCGCTGTGTTAGATGAACACAGGTGGCACCTGAGTGTCCCCCTCAGAGGATCAATGAAGTCTTATCTCACCTAACCTCACCTCACCTCACCTCACCTTTTTGATGAAGAGAGTATTATGTCCTCTGGTTATTTGGCTCTGTGTGTGTTCACAATGACACAGTTAAAATAAAGTCATAAAATTGGATCCGATTCAACCAAACACTTCAAACTACACCTGTTTGTGAATGTATAGTTATCACACATCATGTGCTATTGTTAAATGTAGGTAAGTTAAGGATTCTTTTCTATTTAAGAGCATCAATCCTTCAGATTCAGATTCTTTTCTGACGCCATCAGAATGTTGCAGGTTGCTGCCCTCTGCTGGGGGCTCTGGACAAACCTCAACCCACCAGTAAAGTCATTTATTAGATGTGAACCTTTTGACCTTGTGTTGTCTTCCAGGAATCTGTGCAGTACAGTTAGTGATTATAGCATTAACAAATGTTAGTACTGCTTTCTGGTGTTGTTCTGAGCTGCGGACTGTTACCTGGAGTTTGTCTGGGAGCTGGTACGTTGATGTTAGTTTAATGTGTCGGACATTTGTGTTCTCACCTAAGTAAAGTCCAGAGAAGCTCAGGGTTCAAGTGCATGTGTGAAAATGAATCATACAGGATGTTACTGGACACAACACTGGAACACACGTTGTCCGTCCAGTCTCTTGTCTGGAAAAGGTTGATCTGACCATCACTAGGTTTAATGAGAAGAGGTCAGTGGAGCCTCCACAAACTCATCATGTCTGTAAATACTTTACTAATACTGTGAATCACTTCAGTTTGCTGATTGCTACTTGTTTGCAGTGACTAACAGATTCTTTCTGTGGACAAAGTCTTTAATAACTGTATCAAATATCAAGAAACACAACATTTCTAATCCTTCACGTCTTTATTGAACACACCCACTAAGCACAGAGGGATAAAGGGAAAAGTAAAACAGTGTTTTAATAATAGAGCTCTTTAATAATAGAGCTTGTCAGCGACTGCCTTTATGTCCCTGCTTTATCTAGATTTAGTATTTTTAGCTCACAGTGTGTCGAAACATTGGTTCCAGCTTGATCCAAACTTTTCATGGTTGTGTTAGGTGAAAACTCGTTTTTACCTTTTCAGTGTTTTGACCACTAGATGTCAGCTGTCCATGTCTTCAGGAGTGAAATGAAACCCATGTCCACCACAACATTAAAACCTCCAGATGATGAGACCAGTAGTTCTCTATGTATTAGACTGTGGCTACAGGTTTGCTTAGACGAGGTGCAGGTAACAGGTAAGTCTGGTACTGAGCTTTGTTGGTGCAGGGTAGTTGCAGCTTTGAATTAACACTGAGCTTTGCAGCAGCCTTACTACAAATATTACAAATATCACTACAAATATTCAAGAAGCTGTTGAAGAACCAACTGTTCAGCAACTTTCTACGCACTAAAGAAAACAAAGTAAAACAAAAAACTTCTGTTCTGGTCAAATCTACAGCTGCATCTAGAATCACACCTGAAACCCTGTCAGATGGACCAAAGGTCCATATTTCTTACTAAACAGACCAGACTGTTCAGCTAAAGGGACAAAACTGAAAGTGACAATAAAGGCTCAGTTTTGTCATTCAGTAATTGTTATGTTTGTGTCAGTTAGCATTAAATACACCGGTGTCTACAGTCTACAACACGGATGAGCAAAAAAGAAGCTGGTGGTTTTAATATGTGGTAAACAGGACTCATTCTGAAACATTCTGCTGATTTGTTTTATGGAGCATCTAAAAGTTCCGAGCGACTCTGGTTGAAGTGGATGTGGTCTTCTCCGGCATGGATCATGTCTCTCAGGGCGCTCAGAATCAGTGAGTTCACGTCACTGTTCAGTTCAATTTCTTCATGATAGCACTTCACAGGGAAGATGCAGTTCATTGGAATCCCCACCTCTACACTGAACAGCTCCATCTACAGGTGGGAACATAAAACAGGTGTTTTTGTGAGACAACAATCCCACCTATGGAGACAGGCACCTGTTGAAACCGCACCACGTTCAGTGTTTGATGGTGTATCTCAGTCAAAAACACTGGACAACACAGAGATTCATTGTCATTAGACCTAAAGACGTGAGGGTTAAGGTTAGATTTTAAATAATCGTGGTTAGGGTTAGTGAAAACCTCGTTTTATAATTGGACTCAAACTTCGGACTCTTGCTGTTGGTCGTTTTCTGACCTGTTTAAACTGACCTTTTCCTTCAGGTACTTGATCTTGTAGACATTCCTTAAATCTTCTTTGATTTCAGGACAGACCTCATCGATTTTGGTGAGAATGATGAGTTGAGGGATTCCTGCCAGGACAACAGGGAACATAAAACCTGAATACAAACAGCTGGGTTCTGTTCCTCTGAATGACGGTGCTGAGTCAGCATCATAACGTGATTTATAAATGCAGAAAAGAATAAACTGAGATTTGCATTCTCACCCAGACGACTGGCTTCTGCTCTGACCTCCCGAATCTTCTGAACAACAGAACCTCTAATTTGAGAGACCGTGTTTGCAGGAACAACACAGACCAGAACGTGCACTTTGTCGTTTGGACCTGGATTACTGTTGTAGAACACATCACCCTCTGATAATGGAGATTCAGGATTGAACTGAAAAATACATTAAAATCTAGTTAAATTTATATAAATAAATCTGTGATTGAAGTTAATTAGTAACTCTGTGTATAGGAAACTCAAGAGTTTGCAGTCACCGTGTATCCTTCCTTCACGTGTCCCTTCATAGCCAGTACAATGTCCCTCACAGGGATACCCTTGTCTGGACCCAGACCCATGATGTCACTGAATACAATAGAGGAAAACGTTGATGGACTTTCTTTGAGCTTGTAGGTTATGTACTGTAGAACAAATATGGAGAAAAGCACAGTAATTATGTTCACTATAGAGAAGCTAAATGAAATATGACACATTCATATTATTTAGTGTTGAATGTTGTTTCTGATTAATTAAATCAAGACATGAAAACAACAACGTGAGCGGATGTTGTGACATTAGATCAGAACAACTTCATCATTTACTCATGGTTCAAAAAAACATTTGGAGTCAGAGTCAATAAAATGAGCAGAAACTGAATCTGAGTCTGTGGTCTGGTCATTTTAAACCCCGACTGTCAGCTGATGACTCCAGCGTCGTCACTGAACAACATAAACTCAGTGGGCACTTTCTCAGGTCCTCTACATTCAACCCAACACAGCAGCTCTGCCGAGTTTGAACTTCTCAGGTCACCGTGGGTGGTGGAGTCATTCTGTCCTATGTCAAAGGGTCGTTGTAATGTTTTTACATCTCCTTTATGTAAGTTGGGTGTTTTTTGGTTTCACTTTTAAACTGAACCCAACCCTAGTGGAAAAAGCTGTGTGTGTGCTGTGCATCTGTCATTGTTTACCCAACAGGAAGTCAGTTCTGCTTCGAAGCTTCCTGTTAACGTGCTCTAAACAATTCATGTCCTGTTGCTGCCTCACTGCTGCACGTTTTATAGAAAGTTGAATGTCTCTTTGTCATTTACAGGAACTCTGTGCTGTTAAATAATAAAACTATTAAACCGACAGTTCTATATAAAAAGTTTATGATGTTTTCACTACAAGAAACTTTTCTTTGTACCTTTTTGGTGAAACAGTTTTCAAAGACATTAGCTGCCAGAGCGTGTTTGTACATCCTGCCAAGTAAAACACTTTGGATAGAGTTGATGAAACTCGACTTTCCAGCTCCTACGGGTCCGTGGAGAAGAATCCGGAGCTGCTGATGTTTACCCTCAGGTTTGTAGTTTTTCAGAGTCTGCAGAACACTCTGATCCTTTCTGCTCGGAGAAAGAAACCAACCATTGAAGACTGAATTGTGATTTAAAAAGCTGATCTTTTGTGCTCGATGCTGAGATATCACACAGTTAATTAGGTGATAAGTTAATTAAGATGTCACTCACCCCCAGTCAATTTTCCTCCATTCTTTACTGAGAACTGTAAAATGCACAACACAAATCTCATCACAAACACATTCTACAATATGAAATAATATAAATAAAACACTCTCAAACGATCTCACATTGAGGTGTGGCTGCTTCAGATTTAGACTGATTTCCTCCCATGGCTGGAGACTGAAAGACGTACTGTGAAACTCTGAGATCAAAAGAGAAAAATAAATTACAGCTTTTAAATCAAGGTAGTAAGTACTGGAGGTTGGATAAAATATATTAACACTAAGTTAGTATTAATATATTAATATTTATAATATATTATGGTAAAAAACAGCTCATCTGTAAAGTATATGTTGTTTTCTCCAGTTTGATTTTCATATTCAAATCTTACCTGTGTTGTTGTTGAAAGTAAAAAGCAAAATGAATGTGTAGTGCAGCATTTTATGGATAAATGCCACCAGAGTAATTAACATATTCTCCTCCTCTCAGTCCTTTTACTTTCATTTTCACCTTTGTGATCTCTGTGTGTAGATTAAAACATCCTCACACCAATAGCGCTTTCCTCTGGTTTGTGATATTGTTTAATTCACTGTCACCATTAAACCTTTGAACCTCAGAAATAACCAACACTCAAAGGGAAATTTAGCTGTGTTCCACGTTGTATGAGGCCAATTTCAGGTTGGTAACTCATCCTGTACCTCTCATGAAGACCTGTGGTAGAAGTGCTGTAGCTCAAACTGTACTGACGGTGTTGGAGGGTGGAGCTCGGCTTGGTTTTATTGGGGAACTTTCTCTGATGAGATTCGAAACCCTTTCTACTCTAAGGTGAAACATCTTCTGTTTCTTGTTCGTCAGCGACTTTCTTCAGACAGAAGTTTGTCATCATCAATGTGCTGTTTTCCACCTTTTCACCCCTGATGACTTTTCGAGGACCCTTCTAATCACAGCATCCTCTCTTTGAGCCTCTGTAATATTTAATTATGACGGCTGGACTCAGAGAATGTGACAACACAAGACAGGTTTAGTGGTTCTAAAGGTCTGAGAGGGAGAAACCTCAAAGACACTGAGGCCAGAAAGACAAGTCAATAACTTAAACATTAGCTCTCCTTCACCTTAATGTAAAAAATAAATGTGTCCACATTTGTTTTAATTCATGCACATCAGCAGTAACTCCTCCACATAAACTGAAAAGGCCCAGTGGACTAACCAAGACCCACAGGACACAACATGTCCCTGTTCTTCTGTACTATTAGTATATTATTGTAACTGTTAAGTGCTAGATTCATCGAAGACATCCTTACAATGTTCTGCCACTGCACAACTAACCTAACCCTCAGCTTTGATCTGATTTAACCACAGCTCCATTCATAATAAACTCATGTTTAAAGCTGAGATAACTGATTTTATTTCATCAGAGTTGATGCTTTGTTCACACGTGTTTGAGAGCAAGCTTCCTACGACCTGCTAATGATCCATATAATACAAATGGGATTCAACCAGATATTTTTTCCAGATCACATTTCATGACAAATTTCTACAGAAAACAAGGAAGTTACAAAATGTTCCATCACTGTTTGCTGTCACTGTACATGACAAACTAATTTATTAATGAATATCCTGTACTGGTGTCACGTTAAGTTAAGTTACCTGGATTAATAACAGAATGAACCAGAGCACATTCACATATTTCATAAACAATAAAAATCAGTTAACTGATTATATTCCCACTATACTTTTACACATTATGAATCCTCCTGTTGATGCAGTTGTCTCCGAAGTCGATGATGTGTTTCAGGGCGCTCAGGATCAGTGAGTCAACATCCTCGTTGAGGTTGATTTCTTCGTTATAGTTCTTCACAGGGAAGATACAGTTCATGGGAATCCCCACGTCTGCACTGAACTGCTCCATCTACATGTAAACAGTTCAGACAACAAGACTTTAATATGGACATGGTCTTTGTACAGACTTACTTTAATTTTAACTGTTTAAATGTATAAGTTTAAAATTAAAAACAGACCTTTTCTTTCAGATACTTGCTCCTGTAGACGTTCTTCAAATCTTTTTTCACCTCTGGACAGGCCATGTCAACTTTGGTGAGAACAGCCACTTGAGGAATCCCTGAGAACAACAGACAGGAAGTTACTGACTGCTCAAAGATTTAAATTTATAATGATAGAGAATACTTCTTCTTAACAGATACCTGAACAAACTATTTTCAACAAACTGTCTGAATTGAAATACATCTTGAAAGCCACTGGTTCGTGCTCTCACCCAGTCGACTGGCTTCCACCCTGACGTCCCGAATCTTCTTCTTTACTTCAGCTTTCATACAAGGTAACTTGTCAGCAGGAACAACACAGACCAGAACATGGACTCTGTCGTTGGCAGTTGGAGCTTCGTTGTAGAACGGATCACCTGCTGATAATTTAGATTCAGGATTGAACTGGAAAAACAAGGTCAGATGTGAGTAAAGTGGAAGTTCAAACAGAAAAACTGTTCAATGTGTTATTTAATGTATAATATCTGAATATAAAGGAATCAGGAACTGAACCCTGTAACCGTCCTTCACATGTCCCTTGAAAACCAGTTTGATGTCGTCCATGAGGACACCTCTGTCTTGACTGATGTCATTGAGGACAAAGGGGTGAAAGGTCTCTGGACTCCTTTTGATGACCTTGTAGGTTGTGTACTGTGAATGTGGAACAGGGTCATTAATGTCAGTCACTGTAAAGAAAACAAAACCATATTAAGACACAACAAGAAAATGTATTTGACAGTTCATTCATTAAACCAACTCTGCTTCACACTTTCAGTGGTTTGATGATGCGAACAAGTGACAACCAGTCTGAATAAATATCCAGAGTCTTAAACTGAGGGAACCTGTGTAGACAAATTTAACACAGGTACAAAGTGGGACAGAGATTCCAGCTTGAGACCTGCACGTTTGCAGCTTTACCAACGTGCCACAAACCGATGCTGTAGTGACCATATCTCATGATGTAGGTGTGGTTCAATCCAGCAAGTGTCACATTTATTGTTGGGTTCAGACACGATATACAATTCTGTCACCTTTAGATTTGTTGTTTTAATAATGCAGTTCTGACCATATATACGTTTATGTCTTAGCCTCAACTAGAAAATATAGGAAATAGGTTCACAGGAGTAAAAAATATTAAAATATTACTGTTTCATCTTTCAGCTTTGATTAATGTCAGTGCAGACGGACCGATGTGAGGTCTAATCTCTACTAAATGTTTCTTTGGGACGTGTCAGTCTGTTTGCTGCAAAGTCAATTATTATTTGTTTTACTTCACAGTTGGCACGCTATCATTTTCCTAAGGGAACTTTTGCACAGAACAGTTTACACAGTAGATATTTTATACACACACAGAAACAGGCAGATAAACAGACAGCGACCCATAATATTCAAGCATTACAGAGAATATTCTAAACATTCTTTTTACCCCTTTGATGAAACATCCACCAAATATGTCGTCGTCCAAACTTGAAACACACATCCTGCCTCTTAAAGTACTTTGTACAGAGTATATGAAGCTTGTCCTTCCACCTCCAAGTGGTCCATAGAGAAGAATCCTGATCTGCTGACCTTCAACAAAAGGTCTGTAGTTGTTCACATCCTGGAGAGCTGTCTGTCTGAAACATTACATCAGAGTTTCACTTGAAAAACTGAAGTAACATCGACTCGTTAGTAAAGACGTTTGTACTTTAAAATCTTTCTGTTTAAATCTGTATTGTTTGGGATTCAAACACTCACCTCCAGTTTATTTCCCTCCATGGTTTATCAAGAACTGACAGAGACAAATGTTCATTAAATAACAAAATCCTTCTACAACATGTCATCTTTAATAAATGACAACCAGTGATAATCAGTTTAAATTAACATACGTGGAGGTGAAGCAGCTTTAGATGATTCTCCTGCCATAGCTGGAAAGGAAGGAAATTACTCTGAGATGATGAAGACATCTTTTAGTTTCTGCTTTATTCCAGAATGAATCCAAATCACATTCGTACTAACACGTCTGGTGTTTTACTGAGGTGAATTTAATCTTCATGATGTTCTAACAGCAAATAACAGAGTAACTGCTGAGTTTCTGCTTTTAACACATTTCATCTTTTTCTCTCAGCTCATATTCTCTTTATTAACTCTCTATATTCATTTTATGAGGATAATCAAAATCAAACATACATCTTACCTTTGCCGAGCTAAGGGAGTCAGATAATGTGAGTGTTGAGCTGTCAGCAGTCAGCAGCACGTTCGTGGTTTCACTTTCACTTTCACTTTCAGCCGACTCCTCCTTCACTTAACGCTACAGGACTTTCTCTGGGATCAGAGACGACTCTGTTGACCTCTCTCACAGCTATTTGAACAGTTTGAGTGCAATAAATTGATGAAACGTGATCATAACTGTATCATTCTGTGATAGATGGTACCAGGGCTGTGGATGCTTGGATTATTTGAATTCATTCTGTTCACTGTGTCCTTATTTTAGCACGTCTTTGCTTTTTCTTTTACTGCCGTGTGATGGTCCTTCTGACCGATCACCTACTTATTGGATTTTAATAATGCAGGCGTATCTAATAAGCTGGTAAAACTGCATGACTGTTCACTTTCTGCTCTAAACAGACAGACGGAGAACAGGAAGTGGTGAGTTGTGTTCAGTGTCAGGTACAGTTTCTGGTGTTGCAGTAACAGTAAAACATGAAGTGTTTCACTACAGCAACAAAGAGTTTTAGTTAAAACAGGGAAAGAATAGGTGCACATCCAAAAGACATTTTGTTTGCAAGTCTCATGAGTCATGGAGCTCAACAGGTGTGAAGCGGAGATGACGGACTATGTCAACTTAAATGTGCTAAGAGACGGACAGGAAGGCCGGATGGCAGCTTTTGTCCTTTTTCAACTTTCTGAGCAACATGTAAAACATTTATGATGTAGTTGTTTCCTCCTCTGTAGGTTTGTGCAGGTATCCCTGACCTCAGAGCTGTTTGTTTCCACAGGGAGTTACTGTTCTTAAAATAACTAAATGAATGGGAAACATTTCATCTTGTACGTTGGATATTTTCTTTATTCTCTCATTTTCTTGATAAACTGTTTTACAAGCACAAATAAAAACCACATCATATATCGCACAGGGACATCTTCTCAGAAAGATTCTGATCCTACGACAGAAGACAGTTAAATGATATTTACGCACAATAAGAAATGATCCTCCCACTCTAAACACGTCGTTACAGAACTAATTCTAATTCTCTGTGGATCCTTTTAAATGCAAAGTAAATATAATGAATTTGAAAAAGAAAACTGAAGGTTTGTAACTTTAGAGGATTCGTTACAGGGATGTTAATGATGTTGCTGAAACATCTGCTTTACATTAGTTTTACTTCTTTTGATGTTTTGTGTTTCAGGTACTGCAGTATATCAGTAAAGTGTACTTGTAATTGTACAATACCTAAGAAACCTAATAAATATCTCCATATAATACAAATGGGATTCAACCAGATATTTTTTCCAGATCACATTTCATGACAAATTTCTGCAGAAAACCAGGAAGTTACTAAATGTTCCATCACTGTTTCCTGTAACTGTACATGACAAACTGAGGTACTTTATTAATCAATATCCTGTACTGGTGTTTATTCATACTGCCCGTCAAAAAAAAATAAAAAAAATCCACCTGGATTTCACTAAGTAAATAGAAAAAAGAGCCTCCCACTGGTTAATTTCTGCATAGATAATTATTATTCAGCTGCCAACAAGTTATTGAACTCTAACTGATGCAGTGAGTAGCTTCTCATTTCTTAAACACCACATCTGAAGACACATCCTGCGGTCGTGGAAAAGATGTTAATCTGTTTTGTGGGGGCAGTGCTATGATCTGGGGCTGCTGCAGTTGGTCAGGTCTAGGATCAGCAACGTTATGAGTCCAAAGAATGAGGTCAGCTGACTACCTGAATATACTTAATGACCAGGTTCTTCCTTCAATTGATTCTTTCTTTTCATATATATACATATATTCCAAGATGACAATGTCAAGATTCATCAGGCTCATATTGTGAAGGAGTGGTTCAGGAAGCTCATCAGTTTCCTGATCAGAGTCAGAGTCCAGACCTTAACCCCAATGAGAAACTTTGGGATGTGCTGGAGAAGACTTTGTGCAGCGTCTGACTCTCCATCATCAAATGTTAAATGTTGTGACATAGCAGAAGCTTCTTGAAACGATGCCACAGTGAATGTGTGGCGTACTTGATGTTAAAGGCAGTAAAATATTTGAGTGTCTGACTTTTGTTTGGTCAGACAGTGGATATTTCCACTACACTTTTACACATTATGAATCCTCCTGTTGATGAAGTCGTCTCCGAAGTCGATGATGTGTTTCAGGGCGCTCAGGATCAGTGAGTCAACATCATCGTTGAAGTTGATTTCTTCATGATAGCTCTTCACAGGGAAGATACAGTTCACGGGAATCCCCACGTCTGAACTGAACTGCTCCATCTACATTTAAACATCACAACAACTCAGTTCAACACATTCCAGCTCAGAGACAAACAAGACTTTAATATTTAAATTGTCTTTGTACAGAATTTAATTTCAGCTGTGCTTCAATGTATAAATGTGAACGTTTAAAATTAAAAACAGACCATTTCTTTCAGTTTCTTGCTCCTGTAGACGTTCTTCAAATCTTTTCCCACCTCTGGACAGGCCAAGTCAACCTTGGTGAGAACGGCCACTTGAGGAATCCCTGAGAACAACAGACAGGAAGTTACTGACTGCTCAAAGATTTAACTGTATAATGATAGAGAATACTTCTTCTTAACAGATACTGATACCAAATACTACAAACTGTCTGAATTGAAATATATGTTAATAAAACCAATACATTTAGACTTCTACAGCCACTTTGTGTCATGGTTCCAGCCTCGTTGCTGCTGGTGCTTCCTCCCGTGCTTTTATTTTGGCGGTTTCCTGTTTCCCTTTCCCGTTCTGGTCACATGCACTCACCTGATTGGTCACACCTGGTTTTCCCTCACAGTATAAATACCGGCCTGCTCACCTGTTTCCCCTGCCAGATAGTCTGTTTTCAACGCCTTAACACTATCCAGCAATTATCTTGGACTGACTCTTTTGGATTTCTTGGACTCTGCCTGATCTGGACCCCGTCTCTTGCCTGACCCCCTGGTGCTGTGAGTTCTGTCTTTTCCCCCCTGCTCACGGTACCTAACCTGTACCTGGACCTGCCTGATTCCCTTTCCCGGACCTGTCCCCTTTCTACTCTGTCTACCCTGGATTCCCCCTTATTGGACCAGCCTGACCTGACCCTGCTTCCCCTCTGGTTCAGTGAGTTCTCCCTCTGTTCTGTTTCGCTCCCTGGTTGTCCCCTTTCCTGCTCTGTCTGTTTGGACTGCTTTTGTGTTTCGACCTGGATTGTCTTCCGTTGTGGATTTTGCCTGCCGGACTTAACTTTGAACTGCCTGCCTGTGTATGACCCGGATTACCCTCGACCTCTGAATTAGCTCTGTGGATTATTGTTTGGACTATCTTTTTGTGGTGCGTCTGTGACATTCATACTACTGTCCTGAACTTTCTCCGTTGTCCTCCATTCGGTCCATGTGCTCCCTGTTGGTCGGCCATTTTGGGTTTTGACATTGTCCTCCATTTTGCCCATGTGCTCTGTTGGTCGACCATCTTGGTTTTGACATCACGTCCGGTTTCCAACCTGATCACCATACTCACCCAGCCTCATCTCCTCCCATCTAGACTGTTTCATCCAATTCATCGATTGACTGTTGTTCTGTCCTTTTAAATAAAAGATTGACTACTTAGTTCTGTCCTGTGTTATCTCTGGCCATGGAGTCCATCCTCCAGCTCATGACACTTTGTGTAAGTATCAAATGGACTTATTTTAAATACGAAGAAGCATCCCTCTCTGTGATGACAACTTCCTTCATCCAGACCCTCCACTCCACTACTTTCTATCTGCACAAGTGAATGTGTTAAAAACTGACTAGAACTCAGTCATACAGCACAGAAATCTGTGTCCTCCAGGAGTAATGCAACCCGGTGTAGTAAAGAATAACCTCTGATTCGTGCTCTCACCCAGTCGACTGGCTTCCAACCTGGCATCCCGAATCTTCTTCTTTACTTCAGCTTTCATACAAGGTAACTTGTCAGCAGGAACAACACAGACCAGAACATGGACTCTGTCGTTGGCAGTTGGAGCTTCGTTGTAGAACGGACCTGCTGATAATTTAGATTCAGGATTGAACTGGAAAAACAAGGTCAGATGTGAGTAAAGTGGAAGTTCAAACAGAAAAACTGTTCAATGTGTTATTTAATGTAAAATATCCGAATATAAAGGAATCAGGAACGGAACCCTGTAATCGTCCTTCACATGTCCTTTAAAAGCCAGTTTGATGTCGTCCACGAGGACACCTTTGTCTTTGCTGAGACCCATGATGTCATTGAGGACAAAAGGGTAAAAGGTCTCTGGACTCCCTTTTTGGATCTTGTAGGTTGTGTACTGTGGATCAGAAACAGGGTCATTAGTCTTCATCACTGTGAAGAAACTACTCTATCAATACACAGTAGGAAAAATGTAATTCTACACAGTGAAGAATCACTGAATCATTTCTGCTTTTTCAGTGGTTGAATAATAATTTGGATATGTGGATAATAATAATAATAACTTTTCATATAATTCTGTGAGGTCTTAATCTCACACACCATTTCTGCTTCACATTCCGCAGTGGAGGGAAATTAATAATAATAACAATACTACTACTACTTCTTCTACTACTACTACTAATAATAATAATTTAACTCTGTCCTCTTCATCCTCTTCTCTCACATCAACTAACTTCATGTTCTCTCTACATCCATAAACCTCCTCCTCGTTCTTCCTCTACACCTCCTGCTCCAACCTCAGCCTCTGTTTACTGATATGTTCCCAGTTTCTCCTCTGAACACGTCCAAACCACCTCAGACTGTCTTCTGACTTTATCTCTAACATCTGACATGGTCTGTCCCTCTGATGGACTCGGTCCTGATCCTCTCTGCCCTCTTCACCTCTGTCCCACTCTATCCGTTGCTCTGAACCTTTGACCCTAACTACTTAAAGTCCTGTAGCTTCTTTACCTCTGCTCCTTGTATCTTCACCTGCATCTTCCTGTACGTCTTTCTTCTCCCTTCAGTGTCCCACTTCTTCTTAGCTAACCTCTTTCTCTGTATACACACCTGGACTTCTTTATTCCACCACCAACTCTCTATGTCCTCCTACCTGTCTCCCTGATCATCTGAAATCACTTTCCGGCCACCCAGAGCCATCCTTTGTTTTCTGGCCACACTCTCATCTACCAATACTTTACAGTCACTGATCTCTTTCAGATTACAACATCAGCACAACATCTAGTCCACCTGAGAGCTTCTCCCTCTGCTCTTACAGTGGTGTAAAAAAGAGTCAGTGAGTGAGAGTGTCACACTTTAATGTTTCTGATCATCAAACGAATTTAATTATTAGTCGAAGATAACACAAGTAAACACATCATGCAGTTTTTAAATGAAGGTTTTTATCATTAAGGGCAAAAATAAATAAAAAACTACAGTGCCCTGTGTGATAAAGTCTTTGCCCACTAAACCTAATAAGTGGTTGGACCACCCTTAGCAGCAACAACTGCAATCAAGCGTTTTCGATAACTTGCAAGGAGTTTGATACAGAACTGTGGAGGAAGTTTGACCCACTCATCTTTGCAGAATTGTTGTAATTCAGCCACATTGGGGGTTTTTGAGCATGAACCGCCTTTTTAAGGTCACGCCACAGCATCTCAATTGGATTCAGACATTCTCCTTCAGGATATTTTGGTACACAGCAGAATACATGGTTCCATTTATCACAGCAAGTGATGTGACCTCTTGGATGAGTTGTTGCTGCCAGCCATCTCCGTCCTTTGTAAAGTCTACCACCATCTGTCCTTCTGTGTTTCTGTCCTGAAGACCAAACCTGTCCATCACAGTCTCATCACCTTTGTTCCCTTCACCAACACGTCCATTGAAATCTGCAACAATCACCACTCTCTCACCTCTGAGGATGCTCTGCATCACATCATCTAACTGACTCCAGAATTTCTCCTTTTCTTCTAACTCCCATCCTGCCTGTGGACATAACCACCAACAACACTGAACATCACACCTTCAATTTCCATTTTCAGTTTCATCAACCTGTCTGAGACTTTACCTCCAGAACATTTTCGACAAACTCCTCTTTCAGAATAACTCCTGCTCCATTTCTCTTCCCATGCACGCCATGTAAAACATCTTGAACCCTGACCCTAAGCTTCTAGCCTTGGTACGTTTCCACCTGGACTCCTGGACACACAGTATGTTGACCTTCCTTCTATGCATCGTGTCACCCTGTAGGTCAACGGCACCGGTGGTGGTCGTTGTTAATCCGGGGTGCAACCGACCAGGTATCGAAGAATGTTAATGATTTGCATGTTTGGTTCAGCAAATGTTTTTCATCGGATGCCTTTCCTGACACAACCCTCTGCATTATGCAGATTTGGGAGTTGGTACTTTCTTTAAAAGCAGGTGCTCATGAGATAATTTACACTAAAAACAGAAACTGATCAACTTACAATCAACTTTCATCAAAATGGAAAAAAGGAAAGTGTGAAGAATGAAGAGGAAGAGTTCATGACCCAAAGTACCACCTCAGGGTTAAACATGGTGCTAGTTCTGTTCTTCTGTTCTGGTTCAGATATGTGTGGCAGTGGGACTGATGCACCAGTATTTATCAGTGATTTCACTGCAGACAGCAATAGCAGCAGTGATGAACGTAGGAATGAAGATTCAGCAAAATGCATCAAAATTTATTGAATAACATTTTATCATCATGAGCAGAACAAAGATCCAAAACATATGATGAAAGAAACCAAAGAACTTCTAGAACAGGTGGAATATTCTCAAATGACTGATTCAAAAACTGGTCAGTATGCTGATTGAGCTGCTGAAGACCAGACTACAGCCTGAGATACCTGGGGGCAGCAGTGAAGTTCTGGGTTGATCTTGGGTTGATTTTATTTCTTTACAAATAAAAATTGACCGGTTGATGGAGTCGCTGTACTGTGTTTATTTTGTTTTATACAGATTTACTCAAATAAACCAGTCGGCAAGGCAGCAGTAAATCTGGTCTAATACTGATTGAGCTGCTGAAGGCCAGACTACAGCCTGAGAGACCTGAAGGGGGCAGCAGTGAAGGTCTGGGTTGATCTTGTTGTTTTGGTGTCTCTATGTTTATTTGGGCCTCATCCCGACCAAATGACTTTGTTTCCACAGCTGTTGCCAGTTTTCTTTTGACTGTTTAATGTGAAAGCAAATGTTACACTCGCCACTATGTTGGTGTCATTGTATGAGATTTACATTTTACATTTTAGTCATTTAGCAGACGCTTTTATCCAAAGCGACTTACAAGTAGGGTACAAGGGTAGGCAGGGTAAGCGTGAGGAGGGCTTGCCTAAGGACCCCTACTGGAGGTAGACCACAGCCGGGATGGTGATGGTAGCCATCATCCCAAAGTGAGTGCTATTTCATTAGCCTTCCTCTGTGGTTGGGGGCCTGCTCATAAGAGTGGGTTGGATGGTCATGACATGGAGCAAGATGCTAATGAACAGTTGACGAGAAGACATGTTGGACATATGTAATATGTGAAAAGGATTCAGAAGCAATGGAGAGGCCGAAAAAAGTAAGAAAGAAACCAACTAAACCTACGAGTCATATAATTGAACACATTTTATACTGTGGGTAATGGGGGTGCAACCCAAACATATGTACACACACAGATAAACAGATATTAAATTATTCTATAGACACACATCCTGCCTCTTAACACACATAGGACAGAATTAATGAAACTGGACTTTCCAGCTCCAACAGCACCGTGAAGAAGAATCCGGAGCTGCTGATCTTCAATATGAGGTCTGTAGTTGTTCACATAGTCCAGAGTTTCCTGTTTTTTACTGATCAGGAAGGAAACATTACATTAAACTGAAAACAGTAAAATAACATTCAAATAACAGGATAGTTATTTTCCTAACAACAACTTAAGAAAACACACTCACCCTATTTGTCTCCATGGTTCATCAAAAACTGACGGGTACAAAACAAATATTAAAGAAATGATCAAAACATTATTGTAGAAGATGGGATGTACTGAAGGGTAGAAATAAGTCGACTTACGTGGAGATGGTTGAGCTGGACTTTCTTTCCTCCTGAAATAAATTTTCAGAATAAATTTCAGAATTAAACTCCACTGTAGTAAATGAATGAGGTTTATAGTTGTTCACATGTTCCAGAGCGTTCTGTTTTTTACTGTTCAGGGAACAAAACATTACATCACAGTTTAAACTGAAAACAGTAAAATAACATCCAAATAAGAGGATAGTTATTTTCCTAACAACAACTAAAGAAAACACACTCACCATATTCTCCATGATCCTGACAGGTACAAAACAAATATGAAATAAATGATCAAAACATTATTGTAGAAGATGGGATGTACTGAACAGTAGAAAAAAATCAACTTACCTGCAGGCATCCTGAAATAAAAAAATATTTCAGACTTTAACTCCACATTATTAAAAATAATGAGGTTTGTTTACTCTGAACTTTCACAATAAAACTGTATTTTATATGATTAATTCTGTATTAGCAAACTAAACAGGAAGTGATAGAGCTCAAACTAAATTCACTTCCTATAAAATGACTTGAACCTGTTTGTTCACCCTTAGTTTTTCTTTCTTTCACTTTCATGACATCACACAAACATCCTACCGTCGATGTGCTCACTCAGACAAAGAACCTGAACCTTGTTTAGGGACTTTCCACTGACTCTTCTTGTCAGTTCAGATGTGACCACCCTTTTCTGTCCTGTGTAGCTCTTAATGCTGCTCCACAAGGACCACTGGTCCTTAGTAAACCACAACAGGTGGTTGTAATGTTGTGGCTGATCAGTGTATATACGCCTCTTTCTGTTTGCTCCCCACCAGATTATCTATTTAGTCTTTATAGTTTTAGCTTTGCAGCTTTACTCACCTGTTTTTTCTTTGCCTGCTTCAGAAGAAGACGGTGTCTCTGCAGTGATGCTTTCAAGTCCTCACCTCTACTGAGTCATGACGCAGTATCAGTATCCTGCTGATGCTGTTTTTACTTTCACTTTCATTATTCTCTCTCTCTGTCTCACACACACACAATAAAATAAATTTACAATAGTAATAAAATGAAATGTAATGAAAATAGAGAATCCTGTAAAAAGACATAAAAATACAACATAATAACTAATAAATGGCATATTTCTGTTATGTTTTAATCCCAGCACCACTTCCTGTCTCTCTCTGCCCACTTTCTAATCTCATACATAAGCAGAAGCCATCACTGCAGACCGACATCTTGTCTCACTTCCATTTGCCATCTTGCAAACTCACCTGGTGTTTGTAATGTCCTTTTCTGCTGTTGCCCTGCCTCATCCTACAGTATGCCATCAGGTTTAATTAATATTTGCATCATCTCCATCGGCAGCTCACATTAAATCAGACCAACAGTTAAGGTCAACACCAAACAATCAGCAAAGTTTTTGCTTGGATCCCTTAGAAGACAGAGTTTAGTTTGGTTTCTACAGTGAAACGCCAGCTTTCAACTTCACGTGTATAAAGTTTCATCTGTATGTTCTTACCTTTATTTTTCTTCCTTCTCATCAGAGCTGCAAAACCCCTATTTTAATTCAATTCAATTCAATTCAATTCAATTTTATTTGTATAGCGCCAATTTACAACAGAAGTTATCTCAAGGCACTTTACAGTGTAAGGTTTAAGACCTTACAGAAAATATTTATACAAAAAATTATAGAGAAAACCCAACAATCCCATTTGAGCAAGCTTTAGGCAACAGTGGAGAGGAAAAACTCCCTTTAGAGGAAGAAACCTCCAGCAGAACCAGGCTCATAGTGGGCGGCCATCTGCCTCGACCGGTTGGGGTGAGTGAAAAGAGAAGAGAGAAAAGAACGGCAGGCAATAAAGACAACAACAAGCATCAAGACACATTGGGCAGATGAACTGGATTCTGGAGATGTACAGCTCCAGGCCGAGGATACCTGCAGAAAAGTACAGAGAGAGGGAGACAGAGAGGAGGAAACACAACTACAGGAGAGAGAAGACACAAAGTTAATGACATGCAATGGTAGAATTTGAATGGATAGAGGAGAAAGGATAGAGGAGAGGAGCTCAGTGTATCAGTAGAGGTCCCCCAGCAGATTAAGCTATATCAGCATAACTAAGCAGAACTCTGGCTGCAGCATTTTGGGTTAACTGGAGGCTCTTTAATGAGTTATTGGGACATCCTATTAATAAGGAATTACAATAGTCCAGTCTGGAAGTAACAAATGCATGGACTAGTTTTTCAGCATCACTTTGGGACAGGATGCTCCTAATTTTAACTTCTCAGGTGAAAAAAGGCAGTTCTAGAGATTTCTTTGATGTATGAAGTGAAGGAGATATCCTGATCAAAGATAACTCCGAGGTTTCTTACAGTATTACTTGAGGCCAGAACTAAGTCATCAATGGTGAGAACGTGATTAGACATAGTGTCTCTGAGATTTTTAGGCCCAAACAGTATAACCTCTGTCTTGTCTGGATTTAGGAGAAGGAAATTGGAGGACATCCAGGTCTTTATGTCTTTTAAGCATTCCTGAAGTTTGACTAATTGATTAGTTTCTCCTGGTTTCATAGATAAATATAGCTGGGTATCATCTGCATAACAATGGAAATTTATAGTGTTTCCTAATAATATTGCCTAAAGGGGACATATATAAAGTCAAAAGAATCGGTCCAAGCACAGATCCCTGTGGAACTCCATAGCTTACTTTGCTGTTCATCGAAGACTCATCATTAACATGTACAAACTATCTGATAGATACGATTTAAACCACTCTAGTGCTGTTCCTTTGATTCCAATGACATGTTCCAGTCTGTGTAATAAAATGTTGTGATCTATAGTGTCGAATGCAGCACTAAGATCTAACAAGACGAGTATAGAGAGTAGACCATTGTCTGATGCTAATAGAAGATCATTAGTGACCTTTACCAGTGCTGTGTCTGTACTATGATGTACTCTAAATCCTGACTGGAAATCTTCATACAAGTTATTGCTACGTAGGTGGTCGTACAATTGCTTAGAAACTACCTTTTCAAGGATTTTAGAGATAAAGGGCAGATTTGATATTGGTCTATAATTCACTAAGACCCCTGAGTCCAGAGTAGGCTTTTTGAGCAGGGGCTTGACTACAGCAACCTTAAAAGCCTGTGGTACGTAGCCTATTTGTAAAGACAGATTGATCTGATCTAATATGGACGTGCTGATCAAAGGTAAGACATCCTTGAGGAGTCTAGTCGGGATGGGATCTAAGAGACATGTTAATGGTTTAGAGGAATTAATTACTGAAATTAATTCAGAATGATCTACGGGGAGGAAGCAGTCTAAGTACGAGCGTGGATCTAGAGTTGTTGTACAATCCATGCTATATGCAGGGATGATCTGATCAATTTTTTCTCTAATAGTTATGATTTTATTTGTAAAGAAATTCATGAAGTCATTGCTGCTGAGAGTTGAGGGAATACTAGCCTCAACCGAGCTATGACTCTTTGTCAGCCTGGCTACAGTGCTGAAAAGAAACCTAGGGTTGTTCTTATTTGCCTCTATTAATGAGGAGTAATATGAAGTTCTAGCTTTATGCAGGGCTTTTTTATATATTATTAAACTATCTTTCCAGACTAGGCAATATTCATCTAAATTGGTGGAACGCCACCTCCTTTCCAACTTACGTGATTTCTGCTTTAAGCTACGGATTTGTGAATTGTACCATGGAGCTAACTTCCTCTGATTCACTAGCTTCTTTTTCAGAGGAGCAACAGTATCAAGTATTGTTCTGAGTGAAGCAGCAGTACTATTAACAAGATAGTCCACTTGTGATGGAGTAACATTGAAATAACTGCCTTCCTCTGTGTTGGTACATGGCTCTGAAATAAAAGATGGAATCAGTTCCTTAAATTTGTCAACAGCATTTTCACATAAACATCTACTGTAGTGAATCTTATCTGTAGGTTTAGTAAAGTCTGGTACTGTAAATTCTAATGTAATTAAGAAATGGTCAGATAAAAGAGGGTTTTGAGGAAAAACTAATAACTGATCAACTTCCACACCGTATGTCAGAATAAGATCAAGGGTGTGGTTAAAACAGTGAGTGGGTTTATTTCCATTTTGGGTAAAACCAATGGAGTCTAATAGTGAATTAAATGCAGTGTTGAGGCAGTTATCATCAACATCTACATGGATATTAAAGTCACCCACTATAATGACTTTATCTGCACTAAGAACTAAATCAGATAGAAACTCTGAGAATTCAGTTAAAAACTCAGAGTAAGGGACAGGAGGACGGTACACAATAACAAACAGGACTGGTTTTAGATTTTTCCAGTTAGGATCAGATAAATGCATATTACAGAGACAATAAAGATTCAACTGGTGTTGGTGATGAAAAGCTAGAATCGAAATGAGCAATAAAAACACTGAGATGGACAAGAAAGACATTTTCACCTATAATGCTGTTTGTCTCCTCTGTCACTAGGGTCATCATCGTTCCCTGTGTGGGGAGCTTTCCTTCAGTAACTGAGAAATGTCCAGTATATTCCTTTGCTTTCCTGTTGTAACAGTATGTGATTGTTGTCTGTGAAGATTCTAAGTCCCCCAGGTCATGGTTATTCCAAAACTGCTGTTCAGTATCCACTGGACTTAGTTTTTCTCTTATTGTTTACTCAAGCCCATTAAATCCTGACATACAGTTGTTTGTAATAGTCCATGAATAAAGCACTGTCTATATTTATTTATATCTTCAGAATTACACAATGTTCACAATAAAGTTTAATGTTGAAAGGTCTTTATGTGGCTTCAAGGTGGGAAGGGGGGGAGCGGAGAGCTATCAAGGCGAGATTGTATATGTGCTTTGTAAAGCTGTTGCTGTGCACTTCACTATTGTTTTGATTTTTCATTAGAAATATTGCTTTAAAAAAAAGCCACATACCCAGCAGCAGCCTGTAGATTCACCTTTAGCAGCTATTGGTTGGAGTTATCACTTCCTGTTTGACTTTATCGGTCTCTCATATTGTTGTGAAGGAGTTTTGTACCATTCAACATTGCTTCAGTCAATTTTTTTGCCATTTCTTTACACACAAGTTTACACACAGTGCTCTTAACATTTAAATTGGGCTGAGGTCTGAACTTTGACTGGGTCACTCCATGACCTTTAGTCTTTTATTTTTCATCATGTCATTCTGATATAGATTTACTTTTGGTCTTTAGATCACTGTCATGTTGTATCACTCAGTTTTGAACAAACTTTATATATCAGAAAGCCTATGACTCAACGCTTCACATGGATCATGGAATGCTTGGAACTGTACAAGATCAACAGGACTCTAAGAGCCTTCATCCAGAACTCAATGGGAAAGCGGAAAACAACCCTAGAGGCCAACTTCAAGCCGATTGCCCAAGTCAACATCAAGTGCAGCATATACCAAGGAGATGCTCTGTCCCCACTGCTGTTCTGCATAGGCCTGAACCCCCTCAGCCAGATCATCGAGACTGGTTATGGATACTGTCAACGGAATGCCACAACCGTCAGCCACCTCTTCTACATGGATGACATCAAGCAGTATGCCAAGAGCGAACGAGACATCGACTCGCTGATACACCAGGATATGTTACACCCTGAAAAGGGAGAAAATCAGGAAAGATGACGCACACGGACTTCACTCTATGGCGTCTTTATCCAGAATCATTTTACAAAACATAACAAACATTGAAGCAAGCATTTTACACAATATGTCTATTGACATTACATTATACATCAGAATACATCTGTCTCAGTTGCTCAAATTCTGTCCCTTATACAGAAAATGTACATATAATCAATCCACTAACTCTCATTATGTCTTTTGTACAGTAGCAACCAAAAAAGAAATACACAGAATATTATGTGAATTCACATTTACATCATCCTGTTAAATTTCCCCTTATCCTGACAAATTTAGCTGCTAAATTACTTACTACAACATTTTCCTTAAACACTGTCAGTACATATAGTAACCGTAACATAAATATGTTTTAATACACACATACAACATTTACATTTCAACATTCCACCACGTGTAGAGCTAACGGCGCACATTGAGCTAACCATGCACGTTGACACCGTCTACAACCTGGGTGCTAATACCTCCATTACGTTTGTAATAAGTTCCATTAACCCGAATATGCAATAAACTCAATTTCTTCTACTTTACTATACATGTAGACATTCTTTATGGCCTATCCATAACGTTTTACACCTACATTTATTACACATTACACACACAACACAGCGCATTTTCACTCGTTATTACCGAACGTACATTGTGCCACACTTGCTAGCTTACTAGCTACTTCCATCGTTACATAAACAAACTATGTCATGCACACGGTTATTCGAACAGTTATTAACATTATAAAACAAACTTACATCAACATTTACTTACTTACTGGTCATATATACAAAACTTAGAACAGTTTTAAATACCTGAAAAGGGAGAAAATCAGGAAAGATGACGCACATGGACTTCACTCTATGGCGTCTTTATCCAGAATGAAGCTACCGCGGCGCTACTCCCTCTACTGGATACTCAGGTATAACTAATTAATTACAATGTGAACTCACCCAGCAGGTTCAGCTAATTCCCTGCTTTATCACAGACTACACTGCTATTTTCTATATAAGGAATTGCATTTCTGTCTGGAACATTAACACTGTTTATAATACATATTTAACATATTTCAACTATTTTAAAAGAAGACAAACTCCACAAATAAACTCTGCATCCTGTACACTATTCTCTCAAATCCAAACTTACTCAAACTTTAACAATACTGTCCTAAGCTTCATCATCTGTTACTCTATAATTTCCATCTACTACACTCTCCCCTGCAAAATAGATGTCGTCCCGACATCCAATTACTTGAAAGGGGACTCAATTTACATTCTAACACCTATACATGAAGACTGGTTGGTAGCCCCGGATGTGCTCTTCGCACATAGTTACTGGTCCATAGTCTTGGTTTACTATTGAGTGGTACTGGCAGGGCGTTACAAAAGAACTGCTTGTTTTGTAACACATCGGAGTCCCTAATCGGTCATATGTAAAGAGTTTAGGGGCTCTCCTTTCCCTTTTTGGCTTTTGGTAACTTGACTCCTCTTCATCGACAGTCTCACTGGAGGTTGAGTGTGGAGAGTATGGCACATTCCCTTCTTCAGTTACCTCAACCAACTGTTCCTCAGAATGGTTGTTGTCAATATCTTCAACCTCAACATTTTTCTGCATGTGAGGATTGCTCTGCTCATTTGTTTCCTCAGATCCAGATTCTGTATTTGTTACCTGCATCCCAAGCTCATGGTCCTCTGGTATGGTGACATGCACGGTATCCCTCAATATTTCTGGTGGATCGGTTGACCTTGTGGGAGGATGTATCACAGGTTCCAGGAAATATCCAAATGCATCCTCTTCATCCTCTTCCTCCCCATCTGGGCTCCTAGAGGGGAGTATTGGTGTGGTTTTCCTTTCCTTTGGTTTTGTCATGGGATTCAGTTCCAAAGGCAAATGGTCACACGGTAACAACAGGTTTCTATGTAACACTCTTGATCTTCCTCTTCCGTGCTCGGGTTTCACTTCATATATTGGGATTCCTTCGCCCATCTGCCGAACAACAACATGAACATCATCTTCCCAGTGGTTGCGGAGTTTCCCAGTCCCACCTCTGGGTGACAGATTCCTGACGAGGACACGATCACCTGGATGCAGTATGGAACTTCGCACCTTCCCATCGTAATTCCGCTTACTCCTTCCTGCTGCCTTGCTTGTGTTCTCTCGTACTATGTCGTAGGCTTGTTGCATTTCCTGTTTCCATCTCTCCATGTATGCCTGTTGGTTAGCGTTCCCGCTCCCAGAGATGAGGCCGAACATGAGGTCAATTGGTAGTCGTGGTGACCTTCCAAACAGTAGATAGAAAGGTGAAAACCCTGTTACTTCTGACTTGGTACAGTTATATGCATATATGAGTTTATTTAGCGACCCTTTCCAATTTGTTTTTTCTTTTTCAGTAAGTGTCTTTAGCATCTGCAGGAGGGTACGGTTAAAACGCTCCACCTGCCCATTCCCTTGGGGGTGGTATGGTGTCGTTCTTGACCCTAACACACCGCAGTTCCTCTTCAGTTGGGCAAAGAGTTGATTCTCAAACTCACCTCCCTGATCATGGTGGATTCGAGCTGGAAGTCCAAACTTTAAAGCATAGTCATTAAAAATCCGATCTGCAACAGTTTTGGCAGACTTCGAGGTGGTGGGATATGCCTGGGCGAAGCGGGTGAAGTGGTCAACGATGACTAATATGTATTTATACCCGCCTTGGCATTTGTCCAGATGGAGAAAATCAATGGACACCAACTCAAAGGGCTGCGTTGTTACAACATTAACCAGTGGGGCTCTTGTCTCTCTGCAGGGTATCTTTTGTTTCAGGCATGTGCAGGTTCTAGCCACATAGTGTTCTATTTCCTTTTGCATATAGGGCCAAAAGAATCTCTCTCTGATCAGTGATGTTGTTCGATCAATGCCTTGGTGGCCCATCTCATCGTGCAGCTCCTTCAAAACTGTAGCTTTATACTTTTCAGGTAATACCAACTGATTGTATTTTCCTGCCTTTCGAAAGAGGATGCCATCCTCATTCACGTAAAGTTTCTCCCACCAACGTAGAAGGCATCTACTCTGACTGCTGAGGGTTTTCATCTTAGATTCAGATGGTTTTGTGTTCGTGAGTTTGAGTTGTATCACTGGGCTTATGTGTTGGTCGTTCCGTTGTGCTTGTCTGAGATCTGGTGCAGACAGAGGCCTTAGTCCGCTCTTACTCTCAATGTCACACTGCAAGGGTGATGATAACATTGCACACGCCCAATGTGAAGAGTCCTGGGTCTGAATGGCTTGGGTTGCTGCCGCCACACAGTCAGATGAAAGCTCTTCTGTGCAGTGACTCATCATGGCTTCTATGTCCACAGGCATTCTGGACAAGCTGTCTGCATCCACGTTCTCTCTGCCTGGGCGGTATCGGATGGTGAAGTGAAAATCTGCAAGTTCTGCCACCCACCTGAATCCGGTGGCGTTTAGCTTGGCACTGGACAATATGTACGTCAGGGGATTGTTGTCACTAAACACGGTGAATGTGGGAGCATAGTATAAATAATCCCTAAATTTCTCTGTGACTGCCCACTTTAACGCCAGAAATTCTAATTTACCAGAGTGTAGATGGTAATTTCGTTCTGGTGCAGTCAGTGTTCTTGATCCGTAGGCTATCACACGAAGTTTTCCCTCTTGCTGTTGGTACAGTACGGCCCCGAGCCCCTGATTGGAGGCATCCGTGTGCAATATGAACGGCTGTGAGAAGTCTGGGAACCCAAGCACTGGGGGCTCAACAAGACAATCTATTAGCCTCTCCAGTATGATCTGATGTTCTTCAGTCCACACAATTGGGGTATGTGAAGGCACGCCCTTGTCTCTCCTCTTCAGATGTCCATTATTTGGATTTGCCCTGGTCTGTTTCTCTTTGTGACTGCCTACTGTCCCTTTCAACAGATTGTAAAGTGGTCCTGCGATCCGAGAGAAATCTTTTATGTATTGCCTATAGTAACCCAATAGACCCATTACTGCTCTCAGTTGCCCCACCGTACTTGGTCTCTTGTCCTTTAATGCCTTCACAGCTAGGGTATCAGCTGGATCTATTTTGCTACCTTCCGCTGAGACAATCCTCCCTAGATAGCGAACCTTGCGCTTAAACACCTGGCATTTGCTTGGTTTCAGCTTTATCCCATACTTTCTTAGCTGCTGGAGTACACGCCTCACATGAGCCACATGATCTTCAAAGGACTGGCTGTAAACCAAAGTGTCATCCAGGTAAGGAACGCAGATATTGTCCCGTAGATCCTCCAGACATTCCTCCATGCAGCGTTGAAATGCTGCAGGGGCGTTCATCAATCCAAATGGAATCCTGATCCATTCAAAGAGACCCCATGGAGTCACAAATGCAGTCAAGGACCGGCTGGCTTCATCCATGAAACCCTGATGGTAGGCCTTGCTTTGGTCCAACACCGAAAACCAACTATTACCTCCAAGGCTGTCAAGGATGTCCTGTACTCGTGGGATTGGTTGTCGATCAGAATGTGTTTTTCGATTCAGTTCTCTGTAGTCTATACAAAGGCGGAGACTACCATCTTTTTTTCTCACACACACGACTGGCGCGGAGTAGGGTGACTTAGACGCTTGTATCCACCCCTGGGCAATGAGGTTGTGGAGATAGTCTTTTATCTCTTTGTAAAGTGGCTTTGGCACTGAGAGGTAAGTGCGTGCTACTGGCTCTATATCCTTCAGAGATATGCTCAGTTTCAGGGTTGGAATGTTCCCAATATCATTGTCGGACTTTGAAAATGATGCACTCTCTTCTCGCAGCATTTTTTGCACCTCCACCTTTTCTGGCTGGCTGAGATGGTTTAAGTCAACAGGTGGATCCCACACACTATCATCAAGTTCCTCACTGCCTACCTCAATATCATTCACTGACGCTGTGGGAAGAGGAATGGGTTTCTCAAAGGCACTAGCTGGGTACACAGCTTGCACTTGGTTCAATGTGCCCACTACAGTCTTTCCAAACAGTGTGATATCATGCTCAGTGGGGTTTTGGACATCAACTACCATGTAAGGAGGGGCTCCACCTCTCAGCGTCACCAGTGTCTCACAAAATTCAAGCCCTTCAGGCCATTGGGGGTTTACATCTGGCTCAAAGAGAAGTGTGACGTCTCTTTTTGGTGACTGGATGTTCACTTTACATTCAATCTGAACAGAGGTGTGTTTTGGGATGTTCACTTTTTCTTTTGCAGTGCGTGCTACATATTCGCATGATGTTCCAACACTCACAAGGTCAATGAAAGCAGGAACACTGTTGTTCTCTAAACTGGGAAAGGTAGCTCTGAGGATTGCATGTAACTGTTCTTTGCTTGTCTCATCTGAGTCTTCAACAGCCTTTTTGACTATCTGTTCAATGACATTATAGCCTATTATGAGTTGAGGCAGGCTTCTGCCCTTCACAACTAGTATAGGGACAATAAGTTCCCCTGCAGCAGCACAATCTGCAGCTAGCCTAAAGGTAGTCTCTATCCAGCCCATATATGGCATGCTCTGTCCATTTGCAGCTGTTATTTTCAAGTCATCTGGTCCATCAACTAAGTCTGACACATCTCTCAATTTTTCATGGGGCAAATGTCTCTTTTTCCAGTTTTCACTCACTATGGATACTTAAGAACCAGTATCCCATAATGCCTGGGTCTTACTGCCTTGGATGTAACAATCAATGACACACTGTTTTCCCACTAAATCCACGAGCTGAGGCTGGTTTCCTGTTGCAGTGTCTCTACTATGTACTTTATGGCAGTTATCTGGCTTACATTGTTTTCTGTGCTCAGCCCAATGTGCCACTTGACAACTTTTTGTGCAGTAAGTACCCCTCTTACAAGATGAACACACCTTAATCTTTCGGCCTACTGGAATAAAACCACAATGCAGACACCTCTGTTGGGACTTCGTATTGCTCCTGGTTACTCCCTGTCCCGTGGGGGTAACCCTCTCTCGTTTAAATGATTCTCTGGTTTTGACACACTGACTCTGCACCCAGCAAGGAAATGCTCCCCACTACCACATCTGTAACAGTGGGTACAGTACTCAACATTATTTTGATAACAGCTGAAACATCTTCGCTGCCGTACACGGTGTGAAGGATAGTGGTAGTGTTGTCTGGCGAACCGTTGTTGGTACTGGGCCACATCACCCCTTACTCCTGGTCCTGGGGGAGGCCAAAGATTTTGCCATTGTTGCTGTTGGGACTGAGTGGCAGGGACGTACTCTTGAACTACTGGTGGGGGTGGATGTTGAGGTAGTACTGGAGGAGATTGTCGGATTGACTCTTTTATTTGAGCAACTTCAGCAGCAAGAGTTTTTAGCACAGCCATGTCTGAGCGCACCTCTCTCAGTTCATTCAGTACAGTTGGTTCTATCTTATTTGAAGTGTCTTTATTTGAGTCTTTCTTTCTTTTTTCAGCTGATTCATCACTCGCCTGACCTGAGTGCACAATAGCTGGCCGCTGTTGCATCATTTGCCTCCGTTTGTTCTGTCTCTCTGCCTCATTTGCACAGGCAATGTTTAGCTTTTCAAGGAGCAGTTCATCACAACATGTCTGCTGTTGTAAGTATGGGAGGAGGTCGCTCCTGATGCTATCATTCTGCAAGCCTGTGAGAACGGTATGGAGGAACATGCTCTGCACCAGTATAGGGTCATATTTCAAAGCTGAGTCAGCTTCCTGTGAAGCAAAAAGAATTTTCTGTCTCAAGTCAAGGGCCCTAATCACAAAATTCTGTGGGCTTTCCTTGCTACTCTGTACTTCTGAGGTTAGCTGTTTGTACAATTCTGTTGCACCTTTTTCCTGATAGTGGAAGCGGAGAATACGCCTCAAGGTGGGTAAAGTCAAATGTGGCTTTCCCTCAAGGTAACTGCGGAGTTGTAAACCTGGTGCTATGGCCCTGATCACAGCATCAACTATCTCTGTTTCAGGAAACCCTTTACTGATGCCTTGTTCAATTTGGTGGGCTAGACTTGAAAAACTAAGCTTCTCTTTTTGCCCTGGCTCACCAATCTGACCAGATATTTTGAATTCTCTGCTCCACTGAAATGGGAAACGTGTCTGCAGAGTCTGCTGCTGAGCTGGAACTTCAGCTTGTCTCGTGCTGCTACCACTAGTGTTAACTGACTCCTGAGCTGCAGTAGGGTTTTCTTGAAGAGATAACTTCAATGCTAACTTCATTGCTTCTAGTTCTTTCATCAACCTTTCTTGCTCTGAAGGCAAAACAGACTGTTTCTGTGCTACCCCAAGCCCTGCTTCATCTAATGCTCTATTCTCAATAGATCCA
The DNA here is from genome assembly GCF_900324465.2 of Anabas testudineus. NCBI lineage: Eukaryota > Metazoa > Chordata > Actinopteri > Anabantiformes > Anabantidae > Anabas > Anabas testudineus. The sequence continues at coordinate 18,917,495 of NC_046632.1, read as the reverse complement.
CGTGATTCAATGATTTTATCCCTTAACATTAACAGCTCGGCCATGCCCCCATCTTCTAAATCTTCCACTTCATCCCTGTTCAAATGTTTTACAATAACTGAAATGAGGAAGGAACGGCTCTTGCCAGTTAAATCTATCTGTATCAAACACTCAATGTCAAGAAAATTACAGATTTCAAGGAGAGTTTCTTTTGTTAACGTGTACAATGTTCCTATCACCTCAAGTTTGAAGTCCTCAAGTGTTGTTGAATCCATCCTGAATGCTCCTGAACAATCCTCAATAGCTGCTGTTGTCACTTTAAGCACCTACTGATCTCTGCTTGTTGTAGCCAGCCGTCTGCAAGCCTGAGGTGGAAAGCCACGCCGTTTCTCGCTGAATTTCCACGTGCTAGTGCTGTACCTCAAACTGCCTTTGGTCGCTGAGAGCTGATGCCGGTTGTCACTGCTGCTCCTAGTCTACTGCACACTGCTAGTGGACCGTTGTGGACTGCTGACACACCGGTGTACACTCTCAATGGACCGCTGCCAAACCAGGAACAGACCACTGCACACTGCTACCACACGCGCTGCCGTTGACAAAAGGGGTTCAGGATGAATAGTGAGAGGGATGTCTGCTGTCTAGAAACTGTCCCTAATCACATTTCATCCCAGCGGTGCCTCCACATGTTACACCCTGAAAAGGGAGAAAATCAGGAAAGATGACGCACACGGACTTCACTCTATGGCGTCTTTATCCAGAATCATTTTACAAAACATAACAAACATTGAAGCAAGCATTTTACACAATATGTCTATTGACATTACATTATACATCAGAATACATCTGTCTCAGTTGCTCAAATTCTGTCCCTTATACAGAAAATGTACATATAATCAGTCCACTAACTCTCATTATGTCTTTTGTACAGTAGCAATCAAAAAAGAAATACACAGAATATTATGTGAATTCACATTTACATCATCCTGTTAAATTTCCCCTTATCCTGACAAATTTAGCTGCTAAATTACTTACTACAACATTTTCCTTAAACACTGTCAGTACATATAGTAACCGTAACATAAATATGTTTTAATACACACATACAACATTTACATTTCAACATTCCACCACGTGTAGAGCTAACGGCGCACATTGAGCTAACCATGCACGTTGACACCGTCTACCACCTGGGTGCTAATACCTCCATTACATTTGTAATAAGTTCCATTAACCCGAATATGCAATAAACTCAATTTCTTCTACTTTACTATACATGTAGACATTCTTTATGGCCTATCCATAACGTTTTACACCTACATTTATTACACATTACACACACAACACAGCACATTTTCACTCGTTATTACCGAACGTACATTGTGCCACACTTGCTAGCTTACTAGCTACTTCCATCGTTACATAAACAAACTATGTCATGCACACGGTTATTCGAACAGTTATTAACGTTATAAAACAAACTTACATCAACATTTACTTACTTACTGGTCATATATACAAAACTTAGAACAGTTTTAAATACCTGAAAAGGGAGAAAATCAGGAAAGATGACGCACATGGACTTCACTCTATGGCGTCTTTATCCAGAATGAAGCTACCGCGGCGCTACTCCCTCTACTGGATACTCAGGTATAACTAATTAATTACAATATGAACTCACCCAGCAGGTTCAGCAAATTCCCTGCTTTATCACAGACTACACTGCTATTTTCTATATAAGGAATTGCATTTCTGTCTGGAACATTAACACTGTTTATAATACATATTTAACATATTTCAACTATTTTAAAAGAAGACAAACTCCACAAATAAACTCTGCATCCTGTACACTATTCTCTCAAATCCAAACTTACTCAAACTTTAACAATACTGTCCTAAGCTTCATCATCTGTTACTCTATAATTTCCATCTACTACAGATATACAGCCAAGACATCGGAATGTCATTCGGACTGGATAAGTGTGGTTGGATGGTAGCAAGGAGAGGGAAGGTATTCAGAACTGAGGGGATAGAACTACCAGAAGGCAAGATAGCAGATGTTAAGGACAGCTACAAATACCTTGGAATCCCACAGACAAATGCTAACCATGAAGAGGCCGCAAGGAAAACAGCAACCACTAAGTACCTCCAAAGGGTAAGGCAAGTCCTGAGAAGTCAGCTGAATGGGAAGAACAAATGCGATGAACACCTGCGCCCTCCCGGTCATCAGGTACCCCGCTGGCATAATAAGCTGGCCAAAAGAGGAAATGGAAGCCACTGACATTAAGACATGGAAGCTCCTTACAATGCATGGAGGGTTTCACTCCAAATCCAACACCCTGAGACTGTATGCTAAGCGGAAGGAAGGAGGCAGAGGATTAGTGAGCGTCAAAGCCACTATCCAGGATGAAACAACTAAGCTCCATGAATACATCAGGAAGATGGCTCCAACTGATGAAGTGCTTAGTGAATACCTCAGGCAGCAGAAACCAGAGGAGCAAGGGAAGAAAGAGGAGGAACCCTCATGGAAGGACAAACCCCTGCACGGTATGTATCACCGCCAGATAAAAGAAGTGGCTGATGTTGACAAATCCTACCAGTGGCTGGACAAAGCTGGACTGAAAGACAGCACAGAGGCACTAATCCTAGTAGCACAGGAGCAGGCTCTGAGTACACGATCGATAGAGGCTGGGATCTACCATACCAGGCAGGACCCTAGGTGCAGGCTGTGCAAAGATGCCCCTGAAACAATCCAGCACAGAACAGCATGATGCAAGATATTAGCAGGCAGGGCATACATTCAATTCAATTCAATTCTATTTTATTTGTAGAGCGCTTTTTACAATTGACATTGTCACAAAGCAGCTTTACACAACCAAAGAACAGTACATGAACAGTGAATGTGTATCAATCATGAAAATCAGATTGTCCCTGATGAGCAAGCCGAGGGCGACGGTGGCAAGGAAAAACTCCCTGAGAAGGCAACAGGAAGAAACCTTGAGAGGAACCAGAGTCAACAGGGAACCCATCCTCATATGGGTGATTACATGCTGTGTAGGCAGCAGGCAGTCCAGTATAACAGTTAATGGAACATGGAACGCCATAACCAAGTGGCCGGCATAGTGTACAGGGACATCTGTGCCGAGTACAGGCTGGAAGTCCCAAAGTCAAAACGGGCCACACCTCCAAAGGTGGTCGAGAATGACCGAGCTAAGATCCTGTCGGACTTCCAGATACAGACTGACAAACTGGTAATGGCCAACCAACCCGACATAGTAGTGGTGGACAAACAGGAGAACAAGGCTGTAGTGATAGATGTAGCAATCCCAAGTGATAGCAACACCAGGAAGGAGCACGAGAAGATCAAGAAGTACAAAGGGCTGAAAGAAGAAATGGAAAAGATGTGGAAGGTGAAGGTCCAAGTGGTACACTGGAACACTGGGGGGTTGTAACTCCCAAACTGGGACAGTGGCTCCAGCAGATCCCAGGAACAACATCTGAGATCTCTGTTCAGAAGAGTGCAGTCCTAGGTACAGCTAAGATATTGCACAGGACCCTCAAGCTCCCAGGCCTCTGGTAGAAGACCCGAGCTTGAAGGAATAGGACCGCTCCAAGGAAGGAGCGAGTGGGGATTTTTTTAAATATATAACCTTAAGACCTAAGCTCTAATTTGATATGCATTTTTTATTCCTCTTTGCCATTTGGGCTTATTGGAACCTGATAAGTATAAAACTAAGCATCATTTTTTCACAAATAGTTTCAGGAAAGACATCATATGCCTACAACAACAAATTGTAATACATTCAAAACTGTCAAGGATCTAGGATTGGACTCAGAGAAGGCCATAGAAGAACCACTAGATGAGGTAAGGTATGAAAAGGCTTTATTTACAGTGAGACAATGCAACAGCTGAATGAGGCTTCCACGAGCCGGTCTTTGGGGAAGCACGGCGTAGAGATGAACCAGGCGTCTAAAAGAGGAGCCCGAGTTAGCGTGGAGTGAGATCGGGACGTGCTGAATTAGGAGGCGAGTACTCACAGATTGGTTGGTTGTAAGTAGCTGAGCGGCTTCCAAGATGGCAGACCTCCGGGAAAGCACGTGGCGGTTCTCAAGACGGCGGAGGCTGAGGAGAGAACTGGCGAGGGACAACAGACAACAGACAACAGAACAATAGTACAGTCAATACTCTGTATGCAACGCCAAAGCTCCGGAGGGCAAATCCAAAATCCAGGGTCCTAAAAGCAGTCCAGTTCATACACAGAGAGACAGCACATCAGGGGCTAAGCCGAGTAGCACAGGTCAAAACACAGAAAACAGGTCCGAGAGAAATCCGAAATTCAAAATACCACAACGGAATACAGTCCAGGTCAAAGCACAGGGAGGTTCACACCAAATCCAAGCAGGAGGGAAAAACAACAAGGAAGAGAACGAAACAGGAGAGTAAACTCACGGAATAGGCAGAAATCAGGGTCAGGTCAGGCAGGTCCGGTAACGAGAGATCATGAACGAAGGAACGCGGAAGCCAATCGGTGGTGCGCAGCATAAAAGGGGGAGGAACATGGAGGAAAGACATGAAGCAGAATCGTGACAAAACATTTTGCATTAAAAACTAGCAATGCCCTTCTCTTTACACACCTCCATCCATCCATTTTCTTCCGCTTATCCGGGGCCGGGTCGCGGGGGGAGCAGCTTTAGCAGAGATGCCCAGACTTCCCTCTCCCTAGACACCTCCTCCAGCTCTTCCGGGGGGACACCGAGGCGTTCCCAGGCCAGCCGAGAGACATAGTCCCTCCAACGTGTCCTGGGTCTTCCCCGGGGCCTCCTCCCGGTGGGACAGGACCGGAAAACCTCCCCTACGAGGCGTCCCGGGGGCATCCGAAACAGATGCCCAAGCCACCTCAACTGGCCCCTCTCGATGCAGAGGAGCAGCGGCTCTACTCCGAGCTCCTCCCGGGTGACTGAGCTCCTCACCCTATCTCTAAGGGTGCGCCCAGCCACTCTACGGAGGAAACTCATTTCGGCCGCTTGTATCCGCGACCTTGTCCTTTCGGTCATGACCCAAAGCTCATGACCATAGGTGAGGGTAGGAACGTAGACTGACCGGTAAATCAAGAGCTTTGCCTTTCGGCTCAGCTCCTTTTTCACCACGACGGACCGGTACACCGACCGCATTACTGCTGCCGATGCACCAATCCGTCTGTCAATCTCACGCTCCCTATTTCCCTCACTCGTGAACAAGACCCCAAGATACTTAAACTCCTCCACTTGAGGGAGGATCTCCCCCCCAACCTGGAGGGTGCAAGCCACCTTTTTCCGGTTGAGAACCATGGCCTCGGACTTGGAGGTGCTGATTCTCATCCCAGCCCCTTCACACTCGGCTGCAAACCGCCCCAGTGCCTGCTGGAGGTCCCGGTCTGATGAGGCCAACAGGACAACATCATCTGCAAAAAGCAGAGATGAAATCCTGTGATTCCCAAACCGGATTCCCTCCGACCCCTGGCTGCGCCTAGAAATCCTGTCCATAAAGGTAATGAACAGGATCGGTGACAAAGGGCAGCCCTGTCGGAGTCCAACATGCACCGGGAACAAGTCTGACTTACTACCGGCAATGCGAACCAAGCTCCTACTCCGGTCATACAAGGACCGAATGGCCCTTAACAAAGGGTCCCGAATCCCGTATTCCCGGAGTACCCCCCACAGGATGCCACGAGGGACACGGTCAAACGCCTTCTCCAAGTCTACAAAACACATGTAGACTGGATGGGCGAACTCCCATGAACCCTCGAGCACCCTAGCAAGAGTATGGAGCTGGTCCAGTGTTCCACGGCCAGGACGAAAACCGCATTGTTCCTCCTGGATCCGAGGTTCGACTAGCGGCCTAACTCTCCTCTCCAGCACTCTGGAATAGACTTTCCCAGGGAGGCTGAGGAGTGTGATCCCCCTATAGTTGGAACACACCCTCCGGTCCCCCTTTTTAAAAAGAGGAACCACCACCCCGGTCTGCCAGTCCAGAGGTACTGTCCCCGATCTCCACGCGATGCTGCAAAGGCGTGTCAACCAAGACAGCCCTACAACATCCAGAGACTTAAGGTACTCGGGGCGAATTTCATCCACCCCTGGTGCCTTGCCACCGAGGAGCTTACTGACTACCTCGGTGACTTCGACCAAGGAAATGGATGAATCAACCTCCGAGTCCCCAGCCTCTGCTTCCTCAACAGAAGGCGTGACGACGGGGTTGAGGAGATCCTCAAAGTATTCCTTCCACCGTCCTACAACGTCCCCAGTCGAAGTCAGCAGCTCCCCACCTCCACTGTAAACAGTGTTGGCAGGAAACTGCTTTCCCCTTCTGAGGCGCCGGACGGTTTGCCAGAATTTCCTTGAGGCAGACCGATAGTCCTCCTCCATGGCCTCGCCGAACTTTTCCCAGGTCCGAGTTTTTGCCTCTGCGACCGCGCGGGCTGCGGCACGTTTGGCCTGCCGATACCCATCAGCTGCATCAGGAGTCCCACAGGCCAACCAGGCCTGATAAGACTCCTTCTTCAGCTTGACGGCTTCCCTTACTTCCGGTGTCCACCACCGGGTTCGGGGATTGCCGCCACGACAGGCACCAGAGACCCTACGGCCACAGCTCCGAACAGCCGCATTGACAATGGAGGTGGAAAACATGGTCCACTCGGACTCAATGTCTCCAGGCTCCCTCGGGACCTGATTGTAGCACTCCCGGAGGTGAGAGTTGAAGACCTCTCTGACAGAGGGTTCCACCAGACGTTCCCAACAGACCCTCACAATACGTTTGGGTCTGCCAGGTCTATCCAGCTCCCTCCTCCGCCATCGGATCCAACTTACCACCAGGTGGTGATCAGTTGACAGCTCAGCCCCTCTCTTCACCCGAGTGTCCAAGACATATGGTCGGAGGTCAGATGACACAACCACAAAGTCGATCATAGACCTCCGACCTAGGGTGTCCTGGTGCCACGTGCACTGATGGACACCCTTATGCTTGAACATGGTGTTCGTTATGGACAAGCTGTGACTAGCACAGAAGTCCAATAACAAAACACCGCTCGGGTTCAGATCAGGGAGGCCGTTCCTCCCAATCACGCCCCTCCAGGTATCACTGTCATTGCCCACGTGGGCGTTGAAATCCCCCAGTAGGACGACAGAGTCCCCAGTCGGAGCACCTTCCAGTACCCCTTCCAGAGACCCTATGAAAGCTGGGTACTCTACACCGCTATTTGGCCCGTAGGCACAAACAACGGTGAGAGACCTATCCCCTACCCGAAGGCGCAGGGAAACAACTCTCTCGTCCACCGGGGAAAACTCCAACACATGGCAGCTGAGCTGGGGGGCTATAAGCAAGCCCACACCTGCCCGCCGCCTCTCACCATGGGCAACTCCAGAGTAGAAGAGAGTCCAACCTCTCTCAAGGAGTTGTGTTCCAGAGCCCAGACTGTGTGTGGAAGTGAGCCCGACTATCTCTAGCCGGTACCGCTCAACCTCCAGCACAAGTTCAGGCTCCTTTCCACCCAGTGAGGACATTCCATGTCCCAATTGCAAGATTCTTTGTCCAGGGATTGGGTTGTCGAGGCACCTCCACACGGCTGCCACCCAATCCACACTGCACCGACCCCTTATGCGCCTTCCTGCGGGTGGTGGGCCTACGGGAAGGCGGTCCCACGTCGCTCCTTCGGGCTGCGCCCGGCCGGGTCCCATGGGAGAGATCCCAGCCACCAGGCGCTCGTCTACGTGCCCCAACCCCAGGCCTGGCTCCAGGGTGGGGCCCCGGTGACGCCAATCCGGGCGACGTATCCGACCTTGATTTGTCACTCGTCATGAGGGGTTTATGAACTGCTCTTAGTCTGGCCCGTCGCCTAGGACCTGTTTGCCTTGGGAGACCCTACCAGGGGCTTAAGCCCCCGGCAACATAGCTCCTAGGGTCATTCGGGCACGCAAACCCCTCCACCACAGTAAGGTGGCAGTTCAGGGAGGGGTCTTTACACACCTATTTGTGAAATTCTGTAACGTATTTTCCGCACTATAAGGTGCTCCAGAGTATAAGGTGCACTGTCATTGAATGGTCTACTTTCGAACTTTTTTCACTTATAAAGCGCACCGGACTAAAAGGTGCATAAAGCAAAACAAACACTTGGCACTGGTTTTTACCGCGTTACACTCAGTTGTAACGCAGTAAAACCCCCCACAGCTACAACAAGTGTGCCCTATAGTGCAGAAAATAGGGTACATGCATATTATATATATATATACACATACATACATACACAAATATATACACACACACAAATATATATACACACACACACACATATATATGTATACATACATACATACATACATACACATACATATATATATATATACATACATACATATACATATATATCCATGCTCTTCTGTATACCTCGGTTGTAATGAGTGGTTATTTGAGTTACTGTTGCCTTTCTATCAGCTCAAACCAGTCTGGCCATTCTCCTCTGACCTCTTGCAACCTCGTCCAAAGTTAAAAGCAGCTCTATATTACAGAGGCTGAATTCTCTTTAGAGACCAACCCCATCCCCCATGCTGCCTGCTAAGTTGCGCCTCTCTGTAAACCCTAGAGATGGTTGTGCGTGAAAATCCCAGCAGTTTCTAAAATACTCAGACCAGCCTGTCTGGCACCAACAACCATGTCACGTTCAAAGTGAGTTAAATCACCTTTCTTCCCCATTCTAATGCTCGGTTTGAACTTCAGCAGATCGTCTTGACCATGTCTACATGCCTAAATGCATTAAGTTGCTGCTATGTGATTGGCTGATTAGAAATTTGCGTTAACGAGCAATTGTACCTAATAAAGTGGCCGGTGAGTGTATATATGCATGCTTTATAATTGACTCATTATCATTTTCTAGAGTTGTTTAAACCTACATGCATACATGAACTTCTCCAAAAAATTAAGGAACACTTTTTAATGGGTTTAATCAAGTCAGTTCAACTTCTGGGATATTGATCTGGTCAGTTCAGTAGTAGAAGGGGTTGTTAATCAGTTTCATCTGCTTTGGTGTTAATGAAATTTACAACAGGTGAACAAGAGGAGAAACAATAAGACAACCCCCAAATCAGGAATGGATTTTCAGTTGGAGGACACTTATGTTTTTCTCTCCTCATCATTTCGGAGAGTGTTTTCACTAGTTTGCTTTTGGCTATGGTCAGTGTCAGTACCGGTAGCCTGAGGTGATACCGGCACCCTACAGAGGTTGAACAGACAGTCCAAGTCCTCCAGGATCACATTAATATGTACCATTGTCAGAAGGTTTGCTGCGTCTCCCAGCACAGTTTCATCGCACAAACAAAATTCCAGGAGATCCTAGGAGAGCTGGACAGGATGGTAGAAGGTCCTTAACTTATCAGCAGGACTGGTACCGGCTCCCTTGTGCAAGGAGGAGATAAGCATTGTCAGATATCCTATGAAATGACCTCCAGCAGACCACTGGTGAGAATTTCTAACCAAACAATTAGAAACAGACTTCATGAGGGTGGCCTGAGGGCCAGAGGTTCTCTTGTGGGCCCTGTGCTTTTCACTGATGGGAGCTGGTTCACCCTGAAACATCTTACCTTTGCTGAGCTGAGACAAGGTCAAAGAATCCGAGCCTAAAACACTAAAATGAAGATTACAAAAATGATCCTCTTTGTTTTACTTTCGCTTTTAAGCATGTGACTTCTATAATCCCCCTCAATCTCTTTAGACTATAGAGCACTTCAGATTAGCCACGTTAGTATAGTGGTAATGTTTTAGTCTGTCCTTTATATTCTGTTGGTAAGTACTTCTTACTCCTTACCTACTTGTGTATACCTACTAAATAGTTGAACAAGCTGAACAAAGTGAGGACAGGAAGTAATGAAATGTGTTTGATGTAAACTTATCCGGTGTGGTTTCTCATTGGGCTGAGTGTAATGAGGGTTCAGATCACACTATCATGAAGTTCTGACTTCAACATCAGCCACAAACGCAGATGATACAGTTTTAGAGCTAAATACATTTTCCTGTCTTTTGTCTTTTATTGGTAAATTACTACCTCACTTTTCTTTAGTGGAGCCAAAAGTAAACCGACTACTCAGAATGGCATTTAAAAGAAAAGTGTAATTGACAACATGAAGAATGAAGAGTTGAGGCAGTGGGGGCTGGAGTCAGGAGGCTGAGCAGGAGATAAGGTTTGAGACATCCACCCTCTGCTGGTGGGAGGGATGTGGTGCATGTAAGACAGGATGATACAGGTAACAGAGATGTCAGGCATTCTAAATTAAGTTTTCTTACTGTTCTGAAGATGCTGATCTTGAGGACAAGCGTAGATGCAGACAGGTGGAGTAGGGAAAGCTCCAACATCAAATTGGCTGAAAAACGCAGGCCCTATTGAATCAGTGAAATGGCAGTGTTTGAAAAATCTTTGCGGCTAAAAGAGGAGCCCGAATTTCAAGGTTTAAGAATATAATACTTGAAAGAAAAAGAAAAATGATATAGAAAACCCAACCATCTGAGCAAGCTTTAGGTAACAGTGGAGAGGAAAAACTCCCTTTAGAGGAAGAAACCTCCAGCAGAACCAGTGCTCAGGGTGGGGGGGACATCTGCCTTGACTGGTTGGGGTGAGTGGAAAGAGAAGAGAGAAAAGAACAGCAGGCAAAAAACAACAAGCATCAAGAACATTGGGCAGGTCAACTGGATTCTGGAGATATACAGCTCCATCTCTCTTAATAATTCCTGTCAGAACTCTGGCTGCAGCATTTTAGATTAACTGGAGGCTTTTTAATGAGTTATTGGGACAAACTATTAATAAGGAATTACAAAAGTCCAATCAGGAAGTAACAAATGCATGGACTAGTTTTTCAGCATCACTTTGGGACAGGATGCTCCTAATTTTAACAATGTTTCTCAGGTGAAAAAAGGCAGTTCTAGAGATTTCTTTGATGTATGAAGTGAAGGAGATATCCTGATCAAAGATAACTCCGAGATTTCTTACAGTATTACTTGAGGCCAATACTAAGTCATCAAGGGTGAGAACGTCATTAGACATAGTGTCTGAGATTTTAAGGACCAAACAAAATAACCTCTTGGAGAAATTGGAGGACATCCAGGCCTTTATGTCTTTTAAGCAGTTTGAAGTTTGACTAATTGATCAATTTCTCCTGGTTTCATAGATAAGTATAGCTGGGTATCATCTACATAACAGTGGAAATTTATTATTATTCCTAATAATATTGCCTAAGGGGGACATATATAGAGTGAAAACAATCGGTCCAAGCACAGAACCCTGTGGCTCCCCTAGTTTTATATGAATCATAAACATCTCTGCATCAGGTATCTCTTCCAGTGTCTCCATGTCCTGTCATGCGGAGAGTCAAATATGGTCACTAGAGTTGTTTGTTTTGTATCTGCAGGATATGTAGTTGTGGATGATGCACTTACATGACTGTCCACACACTGTTGTGGGTGTTTTTGTTTGAGGTGGGGTTTGTTAAGTTGGCGTCCAAAGTTAAAACCAGGTCTATATTACAGAGGCTGAATTCTCTTTAGAGACCAACCCCATCCCCCATGCTGCCTGCTAAGTTGCGCCATGCTGCATCTGACCCAGTGGCAATATGGACCAATTCCAAACTTCAGTGTGTAGAGACAACAGCAGAATAACAGCAGGTTCTAAAGAAAGAAAAATGGGGAATACAAGATAAAACATGCCAATCTCATTTTACCTTGGAAGGTGATATTCCTCTTACATTATCTAATGCAATATCTTTTGTGGCTGGATTAATTCTGGCTTAGGTCCTGGTTTAAGAATTCTTTGTTGCAGTGTCCTAGAGAATGGACAATATGAAATGACTCCACAGAACACATTTAAGAAACGTAACTAAAATAAATGACACATGTAACATTAAAACTTTAATATATAAACAGGAAGTGAGGCTTAGCCAATAAACTAGAAATAAAACAAAACTGTTCCAAATATGCTGCTGGAAAACAGCACCTGCAGTCTAAAAATATTCTTTCACATTGTGCTCAAAAAAGAAAACCACTATATAAAAGTCAGAATGAAGTTTACCTGCAATAGTCCCACACCAAACATGCTAGCTTCAAATGAAGAGAGTGTTCCTGCCACACCTGTTATGTGGAGCTTCTAAAATGGCCAACAGTAGAGTGAAGAATATGTTGACTGGGAGCAGAGGAGGAATGATATGGTCTGCAGAACAGGCCAAGTGGCAGAAGCACAATGGGTTAGTGAACACAAAAACAGTTGATAGGTTTCCAGAAAGCCGAGGTGCAGAGTAAGAGACGAATCCAGGGTTATACACAAAAAGCCGTCCAAGCTCTAATGTCCATAAGGTGAGCTCCGAGGTCCAAACAACAATCTAGGTCAATACTGAGAAGTAATATTGAAAACAGAGATCCAAAAGACTGATAATGATGTCAGGGGACGGTCCAGGTCATACACAAGGGAATCCAATTCAGGGACCGAACAGGGACAGAGGCAGAGGGGAGCAAGAACAGGTCAGGCAGAAAACACTTGCGTTGTCAAAGAGCAGAGCAGAGGCTGGTTAGAACAGAAGGCAGGTCCGGTTAGGGGGGAGTCAGGCAGAGACAGGTTTCAGGTCGGGCAGGGCTCGTATCTGATAAGCAGTCCAAAGATAATGCTGGATAGTACTGTTCACAGGTTGACGTAAAACTATCTGGCAAAGAGGAGGCTGACAGACCTGTTAATAAAGGGACCGGGGAAGCACAGGTGCAGACAATTGGTGATTAGCAGGTCTCCTGACAGAGGAGGGAGAAAACAAGAAAATCAGGGACAGACAGGCAAGAGGAGCTGGAATCATGACGCCTGTCCTACCCATCACGCATCACCTACAAGGACACGTTTGTCTGGATCCATACTGGTGGTGCCGGTCCACCAAGTCCAAAGTCAGCACAGCCGTCCAGCAGGAAATTCTAAAGCTCATGTTTCCCTCTGCTAACAAGCTTTATGGAGATGCTGATTTCATTTTGCAGAAGGACTTGGCTGTCATGATTCCAGCTTTCTCCTGCCTGTCTGTTTCTGTTTTTCAACCTCCCTGCCTCACTACTGATTGCTCACTATCCACACCTGTGCCACTCCTACTTAAGCAGCTCCATGCGCCTCTCAACTCTGCCAGATAGTCTCACATCAACCTGAGAAAACATACTATCCAGCATTCATTTGGACTGCCTTCTTGTGATGTGAACCTGCCTGATCTGAACTTGCTTTTGCTCTGCCCTTTGGTACAGTGAGTGTTTCCTGCCTGATCTATTCCTGTGTATGACCCTGGAATTGTTTCTCACTCTGCACCTTGGTTTTCTGGAGAACTGTCAACTGTTTGTGTGTGTTTCACTAACCAATTGTGCTTTTGCCACTTGGCCTGTTCTGCAGACCATATCATTCCTCATCTGCTCCCAGTCAACACCTGCTTTATCCTCCATGCCCCTCGACCATCGCTCACCAAGACTCCATTAGAGAATTAAGTAGCATCTTTATGTCAACTTGAGTGATTTATGACCCTCATGTCATGATTTATGACCCTCTGATCATATGACATATTTTATGAGCCCCCCCCCTCGTCACGGGTTAATCTCGTGACCCCCCCTCGTGGCCCCACATGCACCCCCGCCGCTACACCTCAGCCGTGCTGGCGCCCCTCGTGCATACACGTGAACCCCCCTCGTTGGCCCTTCCGCCATGTTGGTCCCCCCCTCGTGTACACATGTGGGTCCTGCAACCCGTGGTAGCCGTAGGGTACAACCAGCCCCGCCCTAGCGTGTTGTCTACCAATCAGAACCGCTAACGTCCGCCCCTAGCGCGACGCTGGCCAATCAGAGCCGACCCCGCCCTCACCTGGAAAAAAGAGGTGTATGTAAGTAGCCGCAGAAAACACCAGAGAGGACAGCAGCGCCACTTTAGACCGGTTCGGGGAGGATCGGCATTTTAAATCAACGTTGACTCTTGGAGAGAAAACAAAGGTATGTTTGTTTTTTTTAATTGTTAACCATAAATGTAAAGTTTAATTCGTGTATAAAATAATACTTATATAATGGTGTTAGATCAGCGGAGGGGTTCGATCCTGAGTCTCTCTCACGTGCAAGCCGGTGACCTTAACGCTACACTATTCAGACTGTAGATTCACAGGTCAAGATCGTAGACTAGAGTATTATATCTATAGAGCCAGTCTTTGTCTGAAAAAAAGTATTAAAAATCGTTATTCTAATCTAATCTATCCTGGCGTTAGGGCCAGTATACTATTTAGATTTAACTAACATTGCTCAACTTTTTCAACGTGTCTAAACTTTACAATCACAACATTAGCTTTGTCTGATAGCTCAATGGAGACAAAGCAATATTATTATTCTACCAGCCAGCGAGTCACTTTAGGCTAACAGCTGTATGTGTGGAAAAAAATCCTGGAAATTCCAGACATTAATTTTTCTTTTTCTAACATATTTTTCTCCATTTCAGTGGCGATGAGAACTAATTGTTGTGAGTCGGCTACCTAACGGTCTGCGCAGGTCTGTGTGGAGAGAAAAAAACAGCAAACTACCATATAATGTAAGGCGTCTGAACAAATGTTTAAAATATTAATTTTAACTCAAACGATCATAAAAAACTGATACAGTGCCTGTGTTTCAGCGCCGAGGGTCTCCATTCCTGGATCCCCTATCGGTGTCTTATTCTGACGGAAAAAACAGGCTTTTATTCTCTGCAATCGCCGATTCGACGTCCTTCGCATCTTTCTAAGGATCAGCCCACTGCTTGGAAACATCATCGTGTGCTGTAAGTGTTCCACCTCCAGGGTGTTCCTTAATTCCTTGTAGAAAAAAACTGTATTCATGTCAGCAGCTCCTAAACTTTGGCCTATTCGTCTACTCTAGGATATCCTGTTGTGTTGCTCGTCTTCCTTCATGCTACGTTTTGGTGGAATGTCACCCATCTCACGACTGTATATTGCATCAATGTTTATTACTGTTTTATTGTGTGAAATTAGGGTATAATGTGTAGTTGTTTGTGAAACAATCCTGCTGTTGAGGGGATTGTTACGTGCTTTGTGGTTTTATATGTTATTGTTTATGGTTGATGGTTATTCATATAATAATTTGTGAAATTAAGTGAGAAAATGGAGTTTAATAATCTACGGGAGTTTGTTTCTGTCGTTGTCGGCGCTCTGTCACCGCCACCGTCAGCTGAGCCTATTAGTCCATCTAACACACCAGGCGCTGTTAGCAATAATGTTGATGTCAACCGGGTCAATCTTAGTCAATTAGACAGTCTATTAGAACAACTAGCTTCAGATAGCTCTCAACCGGCGCTAGCTTCTCCTTCTGAGCAGAGTGAATATCAGGCTTTGATAGATGAGATAAGAGCTCTTAGCGTTCAGTTGCAGGGTGATAGGGTTGAACCTGAGCCGGTAGCGCCCGTAACAGCCTAGACCCTTCAGTCCTCGTACATTTGATTATTATGATAATTTTAACCGGATTCTAAATTTAACTAATCAGTTGGCAAATATCGCGTCTCAGCCGGATGTTGCAGATGTTGCACCCACGGTACCTCCATTGATCATGACGAAGCAATAAACCGTATACTAAATATTGCCAATCAGAATCAATACGTTGCATATGACCATAGTAACGCTGCTGAAAATATACTGTCTCAACAACAACAACAAAGCGCAACAGCGGCTACATCGTCTGGTGCCTTACAAACTCCTCTGCAAACAGGCGGAGCGATTGTTTCAACAAACAGCTGTAATCCGCCTTCACCAAGTGGCTGTAATCGGCCTTCAACATCGTGTAGTGAAATCCAAAATCCTGAAGATGTCGCCCCTGATCACCGAATGCAGAATAACAGTGTTGATGCTACCTTTCTTGCCCGCCCTCAGTTTAATAACATAGAAATTAGACGTCCTTTAAACATACGCCGTAGCGGGCGTATAGGTGATTTCACTGCCTTGTATGTTCACATTATGGATGTTGTTCATCAGTTGGTTGAGGAAATACAGATGCATGCTAGGGGTGATGATGATGTAATACAGTTGGAGCTACGTGGTGATTTGATGCGGAACAGCGCCGCCGACATCGTATCGACGCCTGATGGAATTGACTTGAGTCTCTTTCAGGATGTGCTTGATCACGTGGCTCAGTCTAACCAATCAGTTATGAGTGACAGTAGTTTAGAGCTTGTTGCGCAGGTTGTTCATAACGAAAGGGGGGGTGTTAAAAGACGTGCGGACAAAACCCTAAACTGTGAGATCCTGCATAAAAAACGTAAATCTCTGTATATTGTAAACAACAAAGACAATCAGCTGTGTTTTGCTATTAATCTCGCCCATCTTTTGCACCCTGGTTGCACCGATGCTGATGCAGAGGCCTTTGGTAAAATTATTCAGGAGCAAACCGGTCTATCAGAGCAGACCCCTGTCTCCTTCACGGACATTGATAAATTTGAAACAGTTGTGGGGAGTAAAATTGTTGTATTTTACAGAAACCATGGTAGCGGATCTATGATGAAATTTGAAACCCCGACCCCTAGAAATGCAAAAACTCTGTTTTTGTTCTTATTCCAAGGTCATTATTATGGAATAAAAGATGGCAGGGCTTTTCATGGAGTTAGGTACTTTTGTACATTTTGTCATACAGGATGTAGCTCGGAAGAGTATCACGGGTGTTTGAATCATTGCGGTGTGTGTCTTGATGAAGCATGTAGCACACATCCAAAACAGCTCATCGTATGTCAGGATTGTAAACGCACGTGTCAATCGGTCTACTGTATGGGTAAACACAAAGAGCAAAGATGGAGACCTAGAGCTGGTAAATTTGCTAGTCAATGTGATTTACGAAAATACTGTCCTGAATGCAAAACGTTCTATTATAGGTCGATAAAAGAAGCTGAGGATAAGCATGTCTGTGGCAGGGTCCATTGTCATATTTGCCGCAAGGTTTATGATCTAGAAAAGGAGACACCCGAAACACACAAGTGTTTCATTCACCCCATCGGATTTAAAAAGAAAAAGACCAAAACCAGTAAAAAGAAAAAGAAGTCTAAACAAAGAAAAAACATGCCGGAGGTCCTGGGGGTGTTGATGATGATGCAGATGTTGATAATCAAGAGTATGAAGTAGATATTATTTACTATGATTTTGAAACATTCCCGACAGCTAATGATATTCACATACCGTTTTTTGTGTGTGCAATAAGTGAGGAGGGTGTTGAGTGGATGTTTGAAGGCAAAGAGTGTTCAAAAGAGTTTGTGTTGCACTTCAGGAAACCGCAGTTCAAGAGAAACGTTTTTGTGGCACATAATTCTCGTGGTTTTGATGGATACATTATTATCAGAGCTATGGTGGAGTTAGGTGTTGACCCTGATGTAGTGATGCAAGGTGCCAAGCTAGTGTTATTTTGTGAAAAACACTATAACCAGAGATTTATAGATTCAGCATCCTTCCTACCATTTCCACTGTCTCAGCTGCCCAAATGTCTAGGGTTTGAGGATAAGGTGAAAGGTCATTTTCCTCATCGTTTTAGCTCAGAGGCAAATCTGAATTATGTGGGGCCATATCCAGCTGTGGATTTTTATGGGGTGGATCAGATGACTCAGAAAAAGAGGGATGAGTTTCTGAGCTGGTACAAAACGGTCTGTAGCGGCACATTTGATTTTCAGAAAGAGGCGCAACTCTATTGCAGGAATGACACAGAGATCCTCAGGCAGGCATGTCAGCTGTTTCGTGAAAATTACATGAACGAGACCACTGTGGATCCGTTTAGTTCTGCTACAATAGCTTCTGCGTGTATGACGGTATTCAGGAAAAACCATCTCCGGCCGGATACACTGGCTATTCCGTGCCCCTTGAACTATCGAAAGCAGTGTAAGCGGTATTCCGATGCCGCCATCCAGTTGCTGGAATACACCATGCATGAACAAAACGTGTTCATTAGGCATGCGCTCAACAGAGGGGAGAGAAAATTTGGAAATTTCTTTGTTGATGGCTATGCTGTGATTGATGGTGTTGAGACAGTTTTTGAGTTTCTTGGATGTTTTTACCATGGCTGTGTGAAGTGTTTCAACCCTGCAGACAAAAATCCATTGACTGGTCAGAGTTTTGAATGCGCATACATTCAAACCGAGGAGCGACTCAGGTTGTTGGAGCGTGACTATGGTGTACGCTTGGTGACTATGTGGGAGCATCAGTGGGTTAGCCTGAAGAGAAACGATCCGTGTGTGTGTAACTTCCTCAGAGATTACCACGCTCCGCAACCCCTGATCCCACGTGATGCCTTGTACGGTGGCCGGACGTGTCCTGTGCGCTTGCGTTATAGCGCCGCTGATGATGAGAGCTGTTATTACGTGGACTTTACATCACTGTATCCCGATGTTCTTTGTAGGTTCCCCTATCCAGTCGGCCATCCTGAAATTATCAACCGTGACTTTCAGACCCCGGAGCATTATTTCGGCCTCATCCAGGCTAAGGTGTACCCACCCAGAAGTCTGTTCTTTCCGGTCTTGCCATACCGTACTTCCCACAGTAAACTTGTTTTCACTCTCTGCCGCACATGCGCTGAGGTGAATTATCAGAGCGGTGCTTGTATGCATAACGAGGACGAGCGAGCCTTGAGCGGGGTGTGGATTTCACCTGAGATCATTAAAGCTGTGGAGAAGGGTTACCGGGTTGAAATAAAAGAGGTATGGAATTTCCCTGAGCAAAGTGAGTCTCTCTTTACAGACTATATCATGGGTTTCCTGAAAGGGAAACAAGAAGCCAGCGGGTATCCACCTGAAGCTGTAGATGAGGCTAGTAGAGAAAGATACATTGAACAGTATGCTGAAAAACAGGGTATAAGGCTCGATCCAGCTAAAATCTCCCTCAATCCTGCTAAAAGACAAGTTGCAAAACTTTGTCTCAACAGCTTGTGGGGAAATTTGCGCAGAAGAACAACATGACGCAGACTGAGCTGGTGAATAACCCTGAGGATTTCCTCAAATGCATGTTCGATGGGGGATGTCGGATAAAATACTTTACTTTTATCAACGACAAGGTGGCTCTCGTCCAAAATGTTATGGTGACAAATATGTGGCGCCCCCAAATAAAACAGACAACATTTTCATTGCAGCTTTCACAACCGGTTATGCACGCCTGAGGCTCTATGAACACCTCGATCAACTCAGGACAGGGTTCTGTATTATGACACTGATAGTTTGATTTACGTGTCAAATCCAAATCAGGCTCCTCTCCCTCTAGGCAATCTACTCGGCGATCTTACAGATGAACTCTCGGGTGATTCCATAAAAGAGTACGTGGCGGCAGGTCCTAAGAGTTATGGCTATCAGACCAGACAGGGTAAAGTGTCACTACGCGTGAAAGGGATCACACAGACTTATGAATGTTGTGAGTCAATTAATTTTGACAGTGTTAAGGATTTGGTTGAAGGGTACATCGCCGATTCGACAGAGGAACGCTTCCTCAAAGCACCACAACACAAGATTCTGCGTGACAAGCGCACATTCCAATTGAAAAACTCCTCGATTGAAAAAAAATTTAGAGTGGTTTTTGATAAACGTAGGCTGCTGCCTGGTGGAAAGAGCGTTCCATTTTGGCTGAAACGGATTCAGATTTTAGACTTAAGACTCCATTTTCTTGTTTGATTGTAGGTCCGAGTGGATCAGGTAAAACTGTTTTTGTTAAAAATGTATTGGAGAATTGTAATTATGTAATGGATATTGTACCTGATAATATTGTATGGATTTACACTTGTTTTCAACCTTTGTATTGTGAATTGCAAAAATTGTGTAAAAAAATCAAGTTTGTGGAAGGCTTGCCTGCTTCTTTTGATGATGATAAACTTTTCCCTCCTGGTGAAAACATTTGGTTATTTTAGATGATGTAATCTGTGAAGCGAATGATAATCCTGAAGTAGTGAAAATTTTTACACAGTATAGACATCATAAAAATATGTCAGTGATGTTTCTCACCCAAAACATATTTCATAAGGGTAAATATAGTCGGACTCTCAACTTGAATTGTACGCAGATTTTGTCCTGTGTCAAAACACCACGTGACAAGATTCAAATGTCGATTTTAAGCTGCAGCAAATATTCCTAGACAGAACCCTACTTTTTGGAAGTTATGAAGACGCCAAAAAAATCCACAACATTTATTTTATGTGGTCGACCTCACAGCATGCCTGCGCCAGACGACTTTAAGACTGAGAGCCGCCCGCGACCGACCCTCTGAGCTCCCATGTGGTCTATCTGCCTAGGCGAAAGTAAATAATAATAATTTCCTTGTCGCATGAAAAGAACATGGCCTCTTGCTCTCAGCCGTTATGGAACACAACGCCTCGCTCGTAAAGCTAGACTCTCAAACTGGCTCTCCTCAGACCTTATTCAGGCTTTGTGTGAATTAGCTTAAAACTTGCTAAAAAGGTCGAGAGACCTGTCTCAGAAACACAATATAAAAAATAGCCGGGGCAAGAAGCATCTTAGACTGATTGCTACAGAGGACAAGTTTAAGCCAGGAAAAGGAAAAACTCTTCAAACTCAAACAGGGTGGTTTGTTCTCTGCTCCCTTTACTCAGCGTTGCTTCTGCCTTCCAGGTCAGCTGATATCAGGCGCTGTTGCCAGATAGTTTGTTGTAAGAAATGGCGTCAACGGACAATGTACCGTGGTATCCCCTGAACAGCTAAACGTATAAATGATAGTTTACCAACCGAAAACATCCGAGAGCAAGTTGAAAAGGAATGAGATGAAAAATGCGTGAGATCCTGGAGAAAAGGGTCGGATGCCTGATGAGAAAATAAAAATACAACGGTTGCTGCAGCGAGATTTGAAATATGCCAGAGACTGAAACAGGGTAGAGCCGGGAAAATTGTTCTCAGTGTACCGAAGGAGGATGAGGTCCGAAAAGAAGAAACACAGGTGCGTAAAGACGCTGAAAGACGCTGTTGTCAAGAGTCGTATGAATAGTAACCCTCGTTTCAGAAGAAGGCTCAATACATTTTTGCAGAAATATCGAATCTGATGTTTAGCCCGTTGGAACACGACGGAGAATTTGTATACAATGAGAAAACTATTCGGGATCACATATAATGGATCTAATAAACATTTAGGCTGTTACACATCATTCAAAGCATCAACTTCTGGGCGGCCGATTTCATACACAACTTTATCCAGCCTGAACATACCTCTGTCCACGATTCCTAATAAAAGAACGTGCACGTAGGGAATTCAACAAATCAAAGACAACCGTGATCATCTCAGCCATACTCGACACCCCTGCAAAAGTTAGGATGCACACAACCGATGGGGTCTGAAACACCCCCCGGACGCCCTATGAAGCACCTGTTACACAACGTGCTTTTACAATCAAAACATAAGATAAGAAAAAAGAAAAACATCACTCCTGTTCACCCACCGCGTTGGCTCACTTTGTGAGGAGTATGTATACACAGTAATTGTTGTATTTTATTTTTAATTTTGTTGTTTCAGAATTATGTATGCATTGTGAGTGTTTTTGTTTCATATTTATGTATACAATGAAATTGTAATGATTAAAATGAATAATCATAAATGATTGAATGATAATAAATAAAGAGGCTTTGTTTAAGAAGTAATTAATGATTACTCGACGTCTTTATTTGTTATACATGACAAGTTAGGACAATGTAGAAACATTTCCATTGAACACGCATATGAATTATAGTGAGCTAATGCTCGGATTAATTACACAATTTTGATATTTTTTCCACAAATTCACAAACAATAGATCATTAGATCGCAGTTCATCGTTTAAAGAGAGAGAAACATTTGATACGACAAACAGCAGGCCCGATGACACAGGTAGTTATTCAGTGCTTGTCCGCAGCAACAGATAATGGAGCTCTGGTAAACGTACATGTTGTGATATTTAATCCGCTTGTCCCCTCCTGTTCCTTCCCAGAAACTGCAGAATGGACGAGGGTAATAAATAAAGAAGTCCGGTGGAAGCCAACGAATCAAAGGAACGTTGCGTCGCCATTTGGGTCCAGAGTGAGGGGCCAACCAGTGCTGCGCGCCGCCTTGGTCACGTGGGTCAGGTTTACTACAAGTAGGCGGGTCTTTCCAGTTTGTTGTGCAGGGCAGGTGTAACTTGTCAGAGGCCAAAACACCGCAGAAAAAGTAGGCGCGTAGTGTTTCTATCACAAACTGCGAGTAATCAGTGTAACTACTGGTTTATACTGTAACTGATAATAAATAAACCAGTAGTGTTACTGTTGTAGCTTGTTTTGCTGCAGTCTTAGTTCAGACTTGTTTAAAGTGTTGTGAAATCAGAAAGGACCCAGACAAGAGACAAACACGTTACATAACGAGGTGCATGTCTGAGTGACCTACTGAATACTTTAACTACAGCATGTGTCACCTACTGCTCTCTGCTACACTCACACAAACAGGTCATATTAAACCTCTACACCAGCTTAAAATAGGTGCAACACACAGGTTTAAAGACTTCCACAGACCTTCGCTGTCAGATCATTATCCCCCACACGCTCTCCCCGGGAATGAAAAACTGCCAGGAAACGCAATAAGAGGCAACCTGTCTGCAATCTGTGAGAACTGGAGCTGTGAGCGGCTGCCTCCAAGAGCTGGGGATTAACGGCCTTGCTCAAGAGCACCTCAGAAGCCGCTCAGCAACACTGGTGTAACATCAACGTGGTGATGAAAGCAGGTGTCAGCCATGAACCAGACTGACAGAACGTGGTCAAATAAAATGCAACGTAGAACAAAGGTCGCAAACTCTAAAGGTTAAATGATGAATTGATGTGTTTTTAGAATCAGTTTAAAGTGAAACCAGCAGCTGGTCTTCGAGTCCTGATCCTCCACTGACTGAGTTTATGTGTTTGTTGGACTGATGATGATCATTTTATCCCTCAGAAAAGAAAAGGGTTTTGTATTTGTTCACTAAGTAAATGCAAATCTCTCACTTTTATTAAGAATAAATCTTCCAGGTTATTTGATAAAAGACTACAACAGAAACAGATGATTTACCAAGAGGAAAACACACAGACGTCCTGGACAGAAAAGAGGAGCTCAGATGACTAGAGTCAGACGTCCTCATAAGACGAGGAAACCGTGGCAAACACAGGTCACAACCCTGCTGGTGCTGCAGCTGCTCTCTGTCACTGCTGTAGTGTGCATGTGAAATATTATGTGTGCACAACGGAAACAGACCGAGTCCAGACTGGGAGACTGTTAAAATCCAGTGATTCACTAAATGACTAAACCCAGTGTAGAAAACATTCATGTTGCTCCAGAGCTGACGCTGCATTTACTGCTTCACATGAAAACATGGTTTCAGCTTCACTAACGAACATTAACTCTGTGAGAAACCTGTCGGTTAAAGACTGTTTGTGAGGGAAGAATAGTGTTTACTATTAATTCATTGTTAATTATATTATATTTTAAACATGTACATCAACAGTTGTCAATATAAATAATAATTAAAAAGGAACATCTGTGGACAGGAAACCACCTGAAACCTGAATTGATCTAACCAGCACAGAGGGGGGAGCACATCCTAGACTGGTCCACATCCAATTTCATCTGGACGCAGAGAGTTAATAAAGGAAGAGTCCCGGGGCCATCTGGGGCCTCGCTCAGATAAAAGTCATTACATTTCCTCTTGGCCTCTGTGGCTGTCTTCATCTGAGCAGAGACGACGGCACTGACAAGATCCCTCGAGCTGAACAAAAAAATAAGTCTGTCAACCTGTAATGATGTAATAACGTGGCTGTTTCTTGGTGATGACAATCTTTCTCTGGAGGAATCTGTGAGACAACATCAGAGGAGTGTCAGGGGAAAAGGCTGCAGGGTAGAAACAGTGATGTGAGTAATCTACGAGCTGACAACAGCAGAGCCAGGAGAGAAGAAGCTACAGAGGATTCACCTGGAATCAGCCAGGATTCCTCAAGGTTTCAAAATTATGTTTGGTAATTTAACTTCAACTGGAAGGTTGAAAGAAAACAGAGACAAGACCTGAAAGTGTCGCAACGAAGATCCAAACAAGCAAGATTACAAAGGGAACACATCGTAAACAAGAGCAGAGAGTGATGACGCACCATGATTATTTTATCTTCTATTATAGTCCTAACATCTGATTTAAATTTAAATAAAGGAACATTTAAACTAAACTTTTATGTTATGTACCACATATAAAATAACCCCAACTACAGTGGGATGATATTAAAGAAGAAATCATAATTTACTGGTAAATGATCTGTTTCACTGTTTAAAAGCTTCGTTTCCACCGCTGTCCATTTATCTTAAATAAACAACGAGCGATTTGTCTTTGTTCTGGTCAGAGTCTTGTAGGATTTGCAGCATCATCTCCTGCCCAGACTTTCAGCCATAACGGACCATTTGCTCTGTGCTGTGGTCACAGTGCTAACTCAATGTTAATGTGTGTGCTTTGGATTTACTTGTTTGCCAACGCACTCATGTAGACAACAGGAGTTTTATCACTACTGGTTCACATCCTTGTGCACTTTATATAAGTGTATATATAAGTTTTATATACAGGGTTCATTAAGTTACTTAAATCAGGCTTTTTTAATGAGAATGATGAGTTCATGTTGAGTTATATGATGCTGCTGTCAGCGTAGTGTTAATTTCTGACGACCTCCATAATCACCGCTCCAAATCAGTGAAGTCATGAGGTTGTCATAATGCAAATGCACAGTTAAAGGTGTATACCAGACTTAAAACTGACCGCCGGTGGAAACTATAAGTTCGGTTTGTCCAGATTCTGGAGCTGGAGTTTTTTTTTTTTTTAAATATTAAGTGAAATCATTAATGTTAAACAGAAAAATAATGCTGCTAATTTTCTGTTGATCAAATGATTAAACATCATCACTGAAACTGATTTTGTCAGATATAGAAAAACAATAAGCTGCTGTACATTTTTGTTTGGCCTCACTTCATCTGGTAGTGCAGTTTCCTGGTACAATAAAGATACTCAGACTGAGGTTTACTATCTGGCAGTAAAATGTAAACATATGTTGTCTTCTGACTGTGCTGCAGCAGTGGTTCGACAGGTTTCTATTTTTACACCTTCATCCAGGAAACTTGTCACCAAAAGAATGGATTGTTACTGGCTGGAGTTTTTATTCTGGTTTTAAATTACCCAGGGTCTGATTCGAGCTGCTGCAGAAATACAGCCCTCTGTTTTCACATGTGACCTATCACAGGCAGCATCATTTGTCAGTAAACACAACCTGGAGGTGCCCGTCTGCTTTCAGCAGCATCAGACCCAAACCAGCAGTCTGGAGTCTAAAAATAGCCTGAGCCCAGTCTGCACCAGGAATAGCCTGACCCGGCCTGGCCCTGTGTGCAGCAGCCGTGTGGTCTGACAGCATCAGCAGCTGTGTTGTCCTCAGAGCGACAGAGCGAGGTGGTGAATCAGCTGCGTGAAGCAACAACCAGCTCAAACTGTTTGAATAGAAGTGTGGGTCCTGATGGTTGTTAAGTCACCTGAGGGGGGCATCAGAGCAGTGTTGTACATGACAGTGAGAGGTGGTCACTCCAGTTCGGTTTAGATGGTAAATGTTCTGCACTTATATAGCGCTTTTCTACCTAGCTGGTACTCAAAGCGCTTTACACTGCACCTCATCCACCCATTCACACACACTCACACACCGATGGCAGAGCTGCAATGCAGCTGACCTGACTCACCGAGGGCAACTTCGGGTTCAGTATGTTGCCCAAAGACACTTTGGCATGTGACAGAAGGAGCTCGGAATCAGACCACCGATCCTATTGATCCACAGACACCCCACACACACTGCAGACACTCCACTGTTCTGCTTCAACACCCAGTGCCTCAGTGTGTTGCTGGGTTTGAAACTTACAGGGTTGCAGTTACAGTTTTCCAGACTCATCAGGAACTGATTGGATCTTTTTATTTTGGACAGACACATGTGATTCCTTATGTCCACACAGGTTGGAGAAGTGTGTGAGGTCTGGTAGGAACGTTTTCAGCCTGGTGGTGTAGGGTTGTTTGTGGCCTTTCAGATGAGAGGTGAAATCCAGAATCTCCACAGTCTTTAAAATCAAGTGAATTCATCCCAGTATGAAAATTACTTTCATTCTTTCATCACACACCAATTTTTGATCTGGGGTCTGCATCACAACAACATCTTCTTACGTTTCTGCACTAAACAACCTAAACTGACGTCAATGTGAAAAGACAAATGGAAAAACCTTTCCTGCTTTGCTGCAGTCGTTCAGAGAACATCACGAGATATAAGCAGTTCCACACAGATATGAGTTTGGTCTTTTTTGTAGTTTTTCTTTCTGGACAGAGCGTCTCCTACCTGTTGTTGAGGGTACTGCATCCCTGCCATCCCCATCTGCCCTCTGCCAGGCATCCCCATCGGGTATCTGTGGGGAGAAGGGGAGCCGTAGGGCTGGCCAGGGTACGGCGCCGCCTGCTGCTGCTGCTGCTGGGAGTACGGGTTGGTGCTCATACCGTAAAGCTGAGAGCGCTTCATTGCCATCGGGTCCATGGACGGCACCTAACAGGAAAAAAAAGTAATGGATTACCACTACATTTACTCAAGCACTGTATTTAAGTACAGTTCTGTTTTATGCTACTTCCTACCAGCGCTATTATCACAAACATTTTCATAACCAAAGATCAAATCATTCATCCAAAGAAAAAATAAAATTAAAAGAGGAATTTATGAGGAATCCAAAAGCCTGGGAGGCCACTTTAAAACAGAGTCAACAGTCACGCCTGGGTACGCTTTAATATTCACACAGTGTTTGACACACTGACATAATAAGAGGAGAAAAAAGTGAGTCAGTGAGAACAGATGTTTCACTGCTGCTCAGACGGCTGCAGCTAAAAATAGAAACCATTTATGGATTTCACACACGAGGAAAAAAAAAGAACCAGACACTTAATCCTGTTTTTTTTTTTTCTGTGGATGACACATTTCCATCAGTCAGCTGAAGAGAGTAAATAAACATAAAAATACTCTGGAGCTCTGCCAAGTCCACACAGCTGGTTGTAGTTAGACAGGAAGATGAAGCTGGATCGATGATCCAGGTGTAAACACAAGAAGAGAGACAGAGCTGTCGATGGCGCTCAGCACAAGATCTGACAGATTCTCCTGCAAGTACTTTTACGTAAAGTTTAATATTTCCATTATATCTTTTTACTCCTCCACGTGTATCTGACAGCTTTAGTTACTCTGCAGATACAGATGGTTAAAAGTAAACCTGCAGAACTAACAATTGTGGACGTTTTATTAAGTATTATTATAATAAGTTTTGTTTTTTCAGATACTTAAGTACTTCAACTTGAGTAAAGGTACTTTTGCTTGTAGTGAAGTATTTGTTTAACCAAGTACTTGCATTTCCATTTGAGTTGGTTAACTTGTACCACAGAAGTAGCAGGAATCTGTTCAGGTGCAGTGTAAACAGCAGGTCGCCCACATTTTGGAAGTGTTCAGAGCCTAAAACACAATCACTATAGAAAACTGAGAAAATAGACTCAAGGTACAAAACTACAATTTTGGGTAACTCCTTTTCCCACCACAGTATCTTTAAATGTCATGTCTTTGTCCTGTACAGTAAAAGGAAAATATGAACTTGATGGTGTGTTGAAAATCTGACATTTTGCAACTACTACTACTACTAATAATAATAATAATAATAAAGTATACATTAATGACTATTTTCAGAATTAGTTGATCAATTTGTTATTTTCTTGATTGATCATTTGGTAAAATATAAAATTGTGACTTTTTTTTATTTATAAACACAAATATTTTCTGTTTATTGTGAAGTGAAACAGAAAAACTGCAAATATTCATGTTGAAGCACTTAGAAGAAACCATTTTAGTCTTCTTTCAACAATTGCCTTCAGAGAGGACACGACAGTGATCACATCGTGGTTGATGGTTCGATTCCTGGCCACATATCAAAGTGTCCCTGGGGAAGACACTGAACCCAAAACCCGTGGCTGCCTGCCCATAAGACAAGCGGTTAAATAAAGTAAAAGTATAATTATTCATATTATTAGTCATTAGTAATTAGCAAAAGTTGTATCAAGCTCTGCTGTTTGCAACCAGAGCTTCAGTTATTATAAAGAAAACTAATTTACTAATACTGTGATTCTGTCTGATCCAAGCAAAAACACCTAAAATCCAAAAGTTCTACATTCACATATGTGAGAATTTCCTGTTTCACTGTAATAAACTAAATCTTTCTTCCCTATTTCACAGTCATGTCTCATGAAACTGAAACATTTCTTCTCATGGTACTTTGCTTTTAGTGCAATCAACTGATAATTATTTAGCAGACCAACAAAAAAGATATTTACTTTTATTTAGGTGCTGCACAAATAAAGATGACTATTATGTCTTTTGTTCTGTGTGTCTTTTGATTTTGCTCAAATCAAACAGGACATCTTAAGGTCTCAGCTGGTTTCACTATTTCCACTCTTTCAAATGTTCATCAAAAAACTTACTGACAGATTCATCAATGATTCCAATTATCAGCAAAAACCACCTTCCATCCTCCTATCACAGTAAAACATGACATTCAGAAGTCTTCACAGTCTGTTAGTTGACATTATTCATCTTATCGTGTCCCTGACATGAAGCAGGAATGACCGGTGACAGGAGCGACCCCCCGGCCGAGGCCTCCTGCAGGCCCGGGCTGCTGTGCGAGGGGGCAGCTGGGGCAGCCTCCTGGACACTGAGCTCCGGTGTTGTGCCGCTGGTAACGGGCACATGGCTAATCTGCATGTGTGAAGGTCAGCGCGCCAGTGTGGAGATGGGGCCATAATGGGCTCCCTGCCAACAAAGACCAGGCCGGATCACGGTCTAGGAGCCAGACCGAGGCGGATCAGCAGCAGCAGAGACCGCAAGTCAGAGAGCAACAGAAGAAGCAACAGAAGAAGCAACAGAAGAAGCAACAGAAGAAGCAACTTAACGTGCAACAACACCGCAAATGACTTCAGAGGAGATCATTAGCATATGTGAAGCAATTAGTAGATGTCAGGGCTGAAAGGAGCTGTCAAAAAACAACAGGAAGCCGCTAACTGTCAGCTGCTGCCACTTAATGTCAGTGCTCTCTGACTTTTATTCACCATAAACTGCTCATTATATCCACGGTGCTTTTCTCAGTGATTACTGCGAGTTGCTTTCGGTTGCATGATGCAAATTCTTCGGGCCTGTGCGGCTCGACTAGCTACATGCTAACGCTAGCCTAGCTTAACAGGCTAAAAACGGAGTCACCTTGGACACAGAATCGAAACCCTGACTACACTGAAAAGTGTGGTTTTAATTTGTAATGTTGATACAGTAAACACATTAAAGACGACTGTTGGTTTCCTAAATAGTCACAACTGTTCAAATCTATGTGTCGAGCTCTGTAACAGACGTTTATCTGCAGTGGAAATTGAAACATACACCTAGCTCAGCAGCTAACTGACGTTAGCATGTCGGCTAGCAGGTTAGCCGTAATTCGATTCATATCTCCCGTTAGTGTGGCGAATTTATCAGCGGCCAACAACCGTGGACCGGGATTTATTAAGGCGTTATTCACCTGAGATCTGCCGCTGCCCTGCCCGTTGTTCCCCGGGCTCATGGTCGGGTGATTTCTTTGTTGTCCTCCCCAGCCGTGACTAGCCGAGCCGTACTGGGAGCCCACGTCTTTAGCCAGCCCCATGCTCGGCTGTGGCGCGTTAGGGTGGTTATATTCGGCGTATCCACTTCCATAGCCCCGCATCATCGGGCTCGGAGACGTCAATAACTGGTTCAAAGTCGGTGTAGCTCCCGACGGGTGCTGCTGCTGCTGACCCTGTCCGGGAAACCGCTGAAATCCTGCACCGTTTCCGCCGCCGACACCGACACCTCCAGCCGGGGAGCTGGTAGCAGCCATAGCCGCTTTGGCCGAGGCGCCGCTGCCCGGGCCCATCAGGTATTCCCCTGGCGTGAGGGGCTCATCATGCCTCCGTAGCCACCATTCCCGAAGCCAGCTCGGTAGTTCGGGTAGTGGTTGTACGGGCTGCTGTTGCTGAACCCTTCGTGCGAGTTCTGAACCTGATCCATAGTGTTGTGTACCGAAAGAGCCGCTGTTACCCCAGTCCCTGGGCTTTGTTGTCCGCCATGTTGATCAAAGCAAGGCCCTCCTCTTCCATTCCCATAATAATGATTAAACTCGGAGCTGGTCCCAGTCGGAGGAGGGTTGTTGCTGGTGGTGTTGGTGGCTGATCCCAGGCTGGCATCCATCCGCTCCTCCTCCTCCTCGCCTGTATTCAGCTGGTGTTGGTGATGGCGCTGCTCTGCTCGGCTGTTCCCCGGCAGGTCGAGGTTTCCTTTGCCCCCATGATGCTCCTCTCCCCGCGGGTCCCCCCGGTCCTGCTGGCTGCTGCTGCTGTTGTTATTGTTGTTGTTTGTGGTGCTGTGGGTGGTGTGGGTGGTGTGGGTGGTGTGGCTTTGCCTCTGGAGCTGCTGCTGGACAAACTGACTGAACGGCGGAGTGTGTGGTGGTGGGATGATGAGGATGATGATGGAGGTGGAGGAGGAGGTCCAACACCAGCACCAGCAGCACCAGCTCCGCCGCCGCAGCCGAGGTTTTCCACTGTCTGTCCACCGAGCATCCCCGTCTCCGTGTCGGCCACAACAGAAACGAACCCCGGCCTTTTCTGTGCGCTTCCCCTCCTCGGTTCACTTTCTCCAGCGGTGGTTTTCATGCTCCCCGGATCCCGCTTCGGGCTCGGGTCCGCTTCAGGGTGCACATTATTCATGCTCATGCGGATGGTGCAGCTCCAGGAGAACCACCAGTGCTCCCAGTTTGAAAGTTGGGAATCTCTTTGAATAGCAACGACACCGGGGCTGATGGCAGGTGCGTAGCCATGGTCAGGTGCACAAGTCCCGGTCACTTGTACCAGGTGGAGCAGAGATGACCACAGCCTACAGTTTAGTTTAAAGATAATTTATAGGTCCATTAGTATTTGGTCAGTGAGGTGTCTGACTTCCATAAACTATGTCCTCATCAAACCCTTGTGCAGTAGTTTATTCTAAAGCTGTAACTAAACTTAATTAGTACAAATCCTCCATCAGTGTTTCCCAAAGCCTGGAGTGATAACTTTCTTTGACCAGCACCAAATTCTTCACACATCAACTATCAAATCAGTGATTTTCTACTTGATTACTCAGTAGTTGTACTTTTCTAAGTACTGTGAGCTATATTTGTTTTTCTTAATATTTTCTGCTCCACTGTGTTAATGTGATAACTGTCACTGTTTTTCAGAATCTGATTAATAAAATCAAACATGTTCATCCCTGGTGTGAAATGTGTTACTTTTTAAAAACACAAATCCAAAGTGGCAGCAGCACACAAGCTCAGTGTTCAAGTGGAAGTTAAAGTACTACTACCTAAAACAGTAGAAGTCATTTACAAATTCCACTGAGAGATTTACCGTATTTTCACCAGTGCAGAACATGACTGTTGATAACATGAATGTTTGAGTCTGGATCAGCTGTTCTTCAGAAGTCTACAGCAGAAGAACTAAGAGATGGTTCAGAGTCACCTGATCCATCTCTAACTATAAGATAAAAAAGGAAAGTTTTAAGTCTAGTCTTAAATGTAGAGAGGGTGTCTGCCTCCAGAAGCTGAACTGGGAGCTGGTTCCACAGGAGAGGGCCTTGGTAGCTAAAGGTTCTGCCTCCCATTCTACATTTGGAAACTCTAGGAACCACAAGTAAACCTGCAGCCTGAGAACGGAGAGTTCTGCTTGGAAGATAAGGAACTATGAGGTCTTTAAGATAAGATGGAGCCTGATTATTAAGTGATTTATAAGTGAGGAGAAGAATTTTAAATTCAATTGTGGATTTAACAGGGAGCCAATGGAGAGAAGCTAACGTAGGAGAAATATGATCTCTCTTACTAATTCCAATCAGAACTCTGGCTGCAGCATTTTGGATTAACTGGAAATATTACGTGAATATAAACTCAAACACATGGAGCTCAAGTAGCTCACAGAACTCACTGGATCTATGAAAACTATGAAATCACAGAAAACAAATTCTGCTTTTAACAGCAGAACTTGCCTGAGAAAAGTGTCAATTTTATGTTTTCTTCAGTATGAAGATGATCCAGAGACAGTTGTCTGAACATCCATAAGTTTCCTGCAAACAGGAGCTGATCACTGATAATTCAGCTGCAGTTTGACCAAATGTGAGGAAGGCTGTAGATGTTTAATGTCTCTTGTTCATCAGGACTCTGTTTCTGTTGCACATTGTCACGTTTTTTTTTTTTTTTTTTGACAGGCTACAGCATCATAAACCCTTTCTTTAAATATGTTTTTAAAATCTTCAGCATTTTTACTGGGGTTTGATGAATAATTTGATTAGAAGACGTGAATGGAAACAGACTTCTTGATGTTGTTTGACTGATGTGGAATCAAACAGGGAAGATGTTTGTATCCAGCCTTTCAAAGATGACGTCCCTGTGCTGTATCCAGGACATAAAAACTAATGAGGTTTGCTGTTGTCTGGGATAAGATCAAATTCACTGCAGTGACTATATGTGAACACTGGTTCTACTACAGCAGAGTGTCACTAATACAAAGGAAAGTCTCTTCATACACAGGAGCAAGTGGTCCCCAGTGGGGAACTCCCACAGCAGCACTGGAAACAGCCCAGTCCAGTGAAGCAGGGAAACTGGGTCAGGAAGCAGCAGCAGCTCGCAGACGAAAACAGACGCAGACACCAAACAGCACACAGCGAATGACGTTCACGGTTGTTTGGAATCAGGTCAGACTGATATATGGAGACGAAACGGTTCTGGAGACACATCGCCAGCCACGGGATCTTTATCTCACTTTATCTGCACAGAGATCAGGTCAGTTTGTCTCTGCTGCTGCAAGTCTTTTCTTAATGATCCACAGTCCTAACAAATAATATAAAGAATAGTCACCAATTTAACCAGAACAGAATAAATGAGTTGGTTATTTGGTGCCTTTTGAGATCAAACATCAGAGAGTGCTTCACATTAAAAGATAAAAACAGGCTGTTCATTACTCTAATGTTAGGACAGCCAGCAGATCCATCTCTAAAGTACAGTAATCAGAACTGGGTGTGGCAAAAGAAATTTAATACAGCTTTCCTAAAAATTGAGTTAACTAACTACATACTACAATTAAGGCAACTTAATTAAGCATATTCATAATTTAGCAAAATGGGGGCAATTACTTTTTCACACATACTGTAGACCCAGGCAGGTTTGGACTCAAGTCATCATTTAAAAACTGCTCTTTGGGTTTATTCAGGTTATCTTTGATGATCTGAATGATTTCAATTTGAAAAATATAAAGATCAAATACTTTTTCCACAGCACTAGTAGAAGTGTTAGAAGATGAACCACAGAAGATTAGATAAGGGCCTATAAAACGTATTCACCCCCTTGGATGTTTCATCCTTTTATTGACATTATAAATCAGTCATGGTTAATAAAAGTTGGAGACTTTTAAAATAAGTATTTTTCTGTAAAATTCAGAAAAATACCTCATTAATGTCAAAGTGAAAACAAAGTAATGTAAATTAAATAAAAATATATAAGGTGAAATTAGTGTTTGCATTAATATTCACCCCATTTAAAATGACCTAACTACGATTACTACTACGAACTAATCCAACAGAGGTCCAGATATTTGGTGCTAGTAGTCCCACAATTAGTAAAATGGGGATCACCTGAGTGCAGTGAATGCATCTCATGTGACTGCAGTATGAAGACACTTGTGTCTGGAAGGTCCAGTCACTGGTTATTCAGTATTCCTGACTACCATTACACCATGAAGACAAAAGAACACTCCCAGCAACTCAGAGAACAGGTCATTGAAAAGCATAAGTCGGGGGATGGATACATACAAATCTCCAAGGCACTGAACATCTGCCAGAGTTCAGTGAAATCCATCATCAAGAATCAAGAGTTCAACAATAGGCATGAGAAAGACTCCATGGTCCTTTGGGAGAGGGTTCTTTGGTCTGATGAGACCAAATTGGTGCTTTTTGTCAATCAGACAATACGCTATGTTTGGAGCACACCAAACACTGCACATCACCACAAACACACCATCCCTAATGTGAAACATGGTGGTGGCAGCATCATGCTGTGGGGATGCTTCTTGTCAGCCAGCCCTGGAAGGCTTGTTAAGGTAGAGGGTAAAATGGATGCAGCAAAATATGGAACAATCCTGGAGGACAGTCTTATTGGTATATTATTATTAGTCATCAAGACAACTACGATTTGAGAGAAGATTTGTTTTCTATCAAGACAATGACCTGAAGCATACAGAGAAAGCTACACAGATGGTTTACCAACAACAAGGTGAATGTTCTGTAGAGGCCGACTCAAAGCCCAGATCTCAATCCAATAGAGAATTTGTGGATGGACTTGAAAAGGGCTGTTCACACCAGACCCCCACGCAACCTGACAGAGTTTGAGCAGTTTTGTAAAGAAGAATGACAAAAAATTCCAGTGTCCAGATGTTTAAGCCTAATTAAGACCTATCCACACAGACTCCATGCTGTGATTCCAGCCAAAGGTGTATCTACTAAATACTGACCTGAACGGGGTGAAAACTTTTTATAGGCACTGTAGTAGAAGTAGACTGTCAGCTTTGAGTGAGCTTGGTCTTAAATGTTGGATGAATGAACGGAAACCATTTGTATTAAACTTATTCTCTTAAGTTTAAGTATAAGTTAAACAGTTACTTTTAACCCTTGGTTGCAGGTCGCTGTGTTAGATGAACACAGGTGGCACCTGAGTGTCCCCCTCAGAGGATCAATGAAGTCTTATCTCACCTAACCTCACCTCACCTCACCTCACCTTTTTGATGAAGAGAGTATTATGTCCTCTGGTTATTTGGCTCTGTGTGTGTTCACAATGACACAGTTAAAATAAAGTCATAAAATTGGATCCGATTCAACCAAACACTTCAAACTACACCTGTTTGTGAATGTATAGTTATCACACATCATGTGCTATTGTTAAATGTAGGTAAGTTAAGGATTCTTTTCTATTTAAGAGCATCAATCCTTCAGATTCAGATTCTTTTCTGACGCCATCAGAATGTTGCAGGTTGCTGCCCTCTGCTGGGGGCTCTGGACAAACCTCAACCCACCAGTAAAGTCATTTATTAGATGTGAACCTTTTGACCTTGTGTTGTCTTCCAGGAATCTGTGCAGTACAGTTAGTGATTATAGCATTAACAAATGTTAGTACTGCTTTCTGGTGTTGTTCTGAGCTGCGGACTGTTACCTGGAGTTTGTCTGGGAGCTGGTACGTTGATGTTAGTTTAATGTGTCGGACATTTGTGTTCTCACCTAAGTAAAGTCCAGAGAAGCTCAGGGTTCAAGTGCATGTGTGAAAATGAATCATACAGGATGTTACTGGACACAACACTGGAACACACGTTGTCCGTCCAGTCTCTTGTCTGGAAAAGGTTGATCTGACCATCACTAGGTTTAATGAGAAGAGGTCAGTGGAGCCTCCACAAACTCATCATGTCTGTAAATACTTTACTAATACTGTGAATCACTTCAGTTTGCTGATTGCTACTTGTTTGCAGTGACTAACAGATTCTTTCTGTGGACAAAGTCTTTAATAACTGTATCAAATATCAAGAAACACAACATTTCTAATCCTTCACGTCTTTATTGAACACACCCACTAAGCACAGAGGGATAAAGGGAAAAGTAAAACAGTGTTTAATAATAGAGCTCTTTAATAATAGAGCTTGTCAGCGGACTGCCTTTATGTCCCTGCTTTATCTAGATTTAGTATTTTTAGCTCACAGTGTGTCGAAACATTGGTCCAGCTTGATCCAAACTTTTCATGGTTGTGTTAGGTGAAAACTCGTTTTTACCTTTTCAGTGTTTTGACCACTAGATGTCAGCTGTCCATGTCTTCAGGAGTGAAATGAACCCATGTCCACCACAACATTAAACCTCCAGATGATGAGACCAGTAGTTCTCTATGTATTAGACTGTGGCTACAGGTTTGCTTAGACGAGGTGCAGGTAACAGGTAAGTCTGGTACTGAGCTTTGTTGGTGCAGGGTAGTTGCAGCTTTGAATTAACACTGAGCTTTGCAGCAGCCTTACTACAAATATTACAATATCACTACAAATATTCAAGAAGCTGTTGAAGAACCAACTGTTCAGCAACTTTCTACGCACTAAAGAAAACAAAGTAAAACAAAAAACTTCTGTTCTGGTCAAATCTACAGCTGCATCTAGAATCACACCTGAACCCTGTCAGATGGACCAAAGGTCCATATTTCTTACTAAACAGACCAGACTGTTCAGCTAAAGGGACAAAACTGAAAGTGACAATAAAGGCTCAGTTTTGTCATTCAGTAATTGTTATGTTTGTGTCAGTTAGCATTAAATACACCGGTGTCTACAGTCTACAACACGGATGAGCAAAAAGAAGCTGGTGGTTTTAATATGTGGTAAACAGGACTCATTCTGAAACATTCTTGCTGATTTGTTTTATGGAGCATCTAAAGTTCCGAGCGACTCTGGTTGAAGTGGATGTGGTCTTCTCCGGCATGGATCATGTCTCTCAGGGCGCTCAGAATCAGTGAGTTCACGTCACTGTTCAGTTTCAATTTCTTCATGATAGCACTTCACAGGGAAGATGCAGTTCATTGGAATCCCCACCTCTACACTGAACAGCTCCATCTACAGGTGGGAACATAAAACAGGTGTTTTTGTGAGACAACAATCCCACCTATGGAGACAGGCACCTGTTGAAACCGCACCACGTTCAGTGTTTGATGGTGTATCTCAGTCAAAAACACTGGACAACACAGAGATTCATTGTCATTAGACCTAAAGACGTGAGGGTTAAGGTTAGATTTTAAATAATCGTGGTTAGGGTTAGTGAAAACCTCTGTTTTATAATTGGACTCAAACTTCGGACTCTTGCTGTTGGTCGTTTTCTGACCTGTTTTAAACTGACCTTTCCTTCAGGTACTTGATCTTGTAGACATTCCTTAAATCTTCTTTGATTTCAGGACAGACCTCATCGATTTTGGTGAGAATGATGAGTTGAGGGATTCCTGCCAGGACAACAGGGAACATAAAACCTGAATACAAACAGCTGGGTTCTGTTCCTCTGAATGACGGTGCTGAGTCAGCATCATAACGTGATTTATAAATGCAGAAAAGAATAAACTGAGATTTGCATTCTCACCCAGACGACTGGCTTCTGCTCTGACCTCCCGAATCTTCTGAACAACAGAACCTCTAATTTGAGAGACCGTGTTTGCAGGAACACACAGACCAGAACGTGCACTTTGTCGTTGGACCTGGATTACTGTTGTAGAACACATCACCTCTGATAATGGAGATCAGGATTGAACTGAAAAATACATTAAAATCTAGTTAAATTTATATAAATAAATCTGTGATTGAAGTTAATTAGTAACTCTGTGTATAGGAAACTCAAGAGTTTGCAGTCACCGTGTATCCTTCCTTCACGTGTCCCTTCATAGCCAGTACAATGTCCCTCACAGGGATACCCTTGTCTGGACCCAGACCCATGATGTCACTGAATACAATAGAGGAAACGTGATGGACTTTCTTTGAGCTTGTAGGTTATGTACTGTAGAACAAATATGGAGAAAAGCACAGTAATTATGTTCACTATAGAGAAGCTAAATGAAATAGACACATTCATATTATTTAGTGTTGAATGTTGTTCTGATTAATTAATCAAGACATGAAAACAACAACGTGAGCGGATGTTGTGGACATTAGATCAGAACAACTTCATCATTTACTCATGGTTCAAAAAACATTTGGAGTCAGAGTCAATAAATGGAGCAAGAACTGAATCTGAGTCTGTGGTCTGGTCATTTTAAACCCCGACTGTCAGCTGATGACTCCAGCGTCGTCACTGAACACATAAACTCAGTGGGCACTTTCTCAGGTCCTCTACATTCAACCCAACACAGCAGCTCTGCCGAGTTTGAACTTCTCAGGTCACCGTGGGTGGTGGAGTCATTCTGTCCTATGTCAAAGGGTCGTTGTAATGTTTTTACATCTCCTTTATGTAAGTTGGGTGTTTTTTGGTTTCACTTTTAAACTGAACCCAACCCTAGTGGAAAAAGCTGTGTGTGTGCTGTGCATCTGTCATTGTTTACCCAACAGGAAGTCAGTTCTGCTTCGAAGCTTCCTGTT
Organism: Anabas testudineus; assembly: GCF_900324465.2. NCBI lineage: Eukaryota > Metazoa > Chordata > Actinopteri > Anabantiformes > Anabantidae > Anabas > Anabas testudineus. The sequence goes on along the minus strand of NC_046632.1, from coordinate 18,879,247 downwards.
AACGTGCTCTAAACAATTCATGTCCTGTTGCTGCCTCACTGCTGCACGTTTTATAGAAAGTTGAATGTCTCTTTGTCATTTACAGGAACTCTGTGCTGGTAAATAATAAAACTATTAAACCGACAGTTCTATATAAAAAGTTTATGATGTTTTCACTACAAGAAACTTTTCTTTGTACCTTTTTGGTGAAACAGTTTTCAAAGACATTAGCTGCCAGAGCGTGTTTGTACATCCTGCCAAGTAAAACACTTTGGATAGAGTTGATGAAACTCGACTTTCCAGCTCCTACGGGTCCGTGGAGAAGAATCCGGAGCTGCTGATGTTCACCCTCAGGTTTGTAGTTTTTCAGAGTCTGCAGAACACTCTGATCCTTTCTGCTCGGAGAAAGAAACCAACCATTGAAGACTGAATTGTGATTTAAAAAGCTGATCTTTTGTGCTCGATGCTGAGATATCACACAGTTAATTAGGTGATAAGTTAATTAAGATGTCACTCACCCCAGTCAATTTTCCTCCATTCTTTACTGAGAACTGTAAAATGCACAACACAAATCTCATCACAAACACATTCTACAATATGAAATAATATAAATAAAACACTCTCAAACGATCTCACATTGAGGTGTGGCTGCTTCAGATTTAGACTGATTTCCTCCCATGGCTGGAGACTGAAAGACGTACTGTGAAACTCTGAGATCAAAAGAGAAAAATAAATTACAGCTTTTAAATCAAGGTAGTAAGTACTGGAGGTTGGATAAAATATATTAACACTAAGTTAGTATTAATATATTAATATTTATAATATATTATGGTAAAAAACAGCTCATCTGTAAAGTATATGTTGTTTTCTCCAGTTTGATTTTCATATTCAAATCTTACCTGTGTTGTTGTTGAAAGTAAAAAGCAAAATGAATGTGTAGTGCAGCATTTCATGTAGAAATGCCACCAAACTAATTAACATATTCTCCTCCTCTCAGTCCTTTTACTTTCATTTTCACCTTTGTGATCTCTGTGTGTAGATTAAAACATCCTCACACCAATAGCGCTTTCCTCTGGTTTGTGATATTGTTTAATTCACTGTCACCATTAAACCTTTGAACCTCAGAAATAACCAACACTCAAAGGGAAATTTAGCTGTGTTCCACGTTGTATGAGGCCAATTTCAAGTTGGTAACTCATCCTGTACCTCTCATGAAGACCTGTGGTAGAAGTGCTGTAGCTCAAACTGTACTGACGGTGTTGGAGGGTGGAGCTCGGCTTGGTTTTATTGGGGAACTTTCTCTGATGAGATTCGAAACCCTTTCTACTCCAAGGTGAAACATCTTCTGTTTCTTGTTCGTCAGCGACTTTCTTCAGACAGAAGTTTGTCATCATCAATGTGCTGTTTTCCACCTTTTCACCCTGATGACTTTTCGAGGACCCTTCTAATCACAGCATCCTCTCTTTGAGCCTCTGTAATATTTAATTATGACGGCTGGACTCAGAGAATGTGACAACACAAGACAGGTTTAGTGGTTCTAAAGGTCTGAGAGGGAGAAACCTCAAAGACACTGAGGCCAGAAAGACAAGTCAATAACTTAAACATTAGCTCTCCTTCACCTTAATGTAAAAATAAATGTGTCCACATTTGTTTTAATTCATGCACATCAGCAGTAACTCCTCCACATAAACTGAAAAGGCCCAGTGGACTAACCAAGACCCACAGGACACAACATGTCCCTGTTCTTCTGTACTATTAGTATATTATTGTAACTGTTAAGTGCTAGATTCATCGAAGACATCCTTACAATGTTCTGCCACTGCACAACTAACCTAACCCTCAGCTTTGATCTGATTTAACCACAGCTCCATTCATAATAAACTCATGTTTAAAGCTGAGATAACTGATTTTTATTTCATCAGAGTTGATGCTTTGTTCACACGTGTTTGAGAGCAAGCTTCCTACGACCTGCTAATGATCCATATAATACAAATGGGATTCAACCAGATATTTTTTCCAGATCACATTTCATGACAAATTTCTACAGAAAACAAGGAAGTTACAAAATGTTCCATCACTGTTTGTTGTCACTGTACATGACAAACTAATTTATTAATGAATATCCTGTACTGGTGTCACGTTAAGTTAAGTTACCTGGATTAATAACAGAATGAACCAGAGCACATTCACATATTTCATAAACAATAAAAATCAGTTAACTGATTATATTCCCACTATACTTTTACACATTATGAATCCTCCTGTTGATGCAGTTGTCTCCGAAGTCGATGATGTGTTTCAGGGCGCTCAGGATCAGTGAGTCAACATCCTCGTTGAGGTTGATTTCTTCGTTATAGTTCTTCACAGGGAAGATACAGTTCATGGGAATCCCCACGTCTGCACTGAACTGCTCCATCTACATGTAAACAGTTCAGACAACAAGACTTTAATATGGACATGGTCTTTGTACAGACTTACTTTAATTTTAACTGTTTAAATGTATAAGTTTAAAATTAAAAACAGACCTTTTCTTTCAGATACTTGCTCCTGTAGACGTTCTTCAAATCTTTTTTCACCTCTGGACAGGCCATGTCAACTTTGGTGAGAACAGCCACTTGAGGAATCCCTGAGAACAACAGACAGGAAGTTACTGACTGCTCAAAGATTTAAATTTATAATGATAGAGAATACTTCTTCTTAACAGATACCTGAACAAACTATTTTCAACAAACTGTCTGAATTGAAATACATCTTGAAAGCCACTGGTCCGTGCTCTCACCCAGTCGACTGGCTTCCACCCTGACGTCCCGAATCTTCTTCTTTACTTCAGCTTTCATACAAGGTAACTTGTCAGCAGGAACAACACAGACCAGAACATGGACTCTGTCGTTGGCAGTTGGAGCTTCGTTGTAGAACGGATCACCTGCTGATAATTTAGATTCAGGATTGAACTGGAAAAACAAGGTCAGATGTGAGTAAAGTGGAAGTTCAAACAGAAAAACTGTTCAATGTGTTATTTAATGTAAAATATCTGAATATAAAGGAATCAGGAACGGAACCTTGTAACCGTCCTTCACATGTCCCTTGAAAACCAGTTTGATGTCGTCCATGAGGACACCTCTGTCTTGACTGATGTCATTGAGGACAAAGGGGTGAAAGGTCTCTGGACTCCTTTTGATGACCTTGTAGGTTGTGTACTGTGAATGTGGAACAGGGTCATTAATGTCAGTCACTGTAAAGAAAACAAAACCATATTAAGACACAACAAGAAAATGTATTTGACAGTTCATTCATTAAACCAACTCTGCTTCACACTTTCAGTGGTTTGATGATGCGAACAAGTGACAACCAGTCTGAATAAATATCCAGAGTCTTAAACTGAGGGAACCTGTGTAGACAAATTTAACACAGGTACAAAGTGGGACAGAGATTCCAGCTTGAGACCTGCACGTTTGCAGCTTTACCAACGTGCCACAAACCGATGCTGTAGTGACCATATCTCATGATGTAGGTGTGGTTCAATCCAGCAAGTGTCACATTTATTGTTGGGTTCAGACACGATATACAATTCTGTCACCTTTAGATTTGTTGTTTTAATAATGCAGTTCTGACCATATATACGTTTATGTCTTAGCCTCAACTAGAAAATATAGGAAATAGGTTCACAGGAGTAAAAAATATTAAAATATTACTGTTTCATCTTTCAGCTTTGATTAATGTCAGTGCAGACGGACCGATGTGAGGTCTAATCTCTACTAAATGTTTCTTTGGGACGTGTCAGTCTGTTTGCTGCAAAGTCAATTATTATTTGTTTTACTTCACAGTTGGCACGCTATCATTTTCCTAAGGGAACTTTTGCACAGAACAGTTTACACAGTAGATATTTTATACACACACAGAAACAGGCAGATAAACAGACAGCGACCCATAATATTCAAGCATTACAGAGAATATTCTAAACATTCTTTTTACCCCTTTGATGAAACATCCACCAAATATGTCGTCGTCCAAACTTGAAACACACATCCTGCCTCTTAAAGTACTTTGTACAGAGTATATGAAGCTTGTCCTTCCACCTCCAAGTGGTCCATAGAGAAGAATCCTGATCTGCTGACCTTCAACAAAAGGTCTGTAGTTGTTCACATCCTGGAGAGCTGTCTGTCTGAAACATTACATCAGAGTTTCACTTGAAAAACTGAAGTAACATCGACTCGTTAGTAAAGACGTTTGTACTTTAAAATCTTTCTGTTTAAATCTGTATTGTTTGGGATTCAAACACTCACCTCCAGTTTATTTCCCTCCATGGTTTATCAAGAACTGACAGAGACAAATGTTCATTAAATAACAAAATCCTTCTACAACATATCATCTTTAATAAATGACAACCAGTGATAATCAGTTTAAATTAACATACGTGGAGGTGAAGCAGCTTTAGATGATTCTCCTGCCATAGCTGGAAAGGAAAGAAATTACTCTGAGATGATGAAGACATCTTTTAGTTTCTGCTTTATTCCAGAATGAATCCAAATCACATTCGTACTAACACGTCTGGTGTTTTACTGAGGTGAATTTAATCTTCATGATGTTCTAACAGCAAATAACAGAGTAACTGCTGAGTTTCTGCTTTTAACACATTTCATCTTTTTCTCTCAGCTCATATTCTCTTTATTAACTCTCTATATTCATTTTATGAGGATAATCAAAATCAAACATACATCTTACCTTTGCCGAGCTAAGGGAGTCAGATAATGTGAGTGTTGAGCTGTCAGCAGTCAGCAGCACGTTCGTGGTTTCACTTTCACTTTCACTTTCAGCCGACTCCTCCTTCACTTAACGCTACAGGACTTTCTCTGGGATCAGAGACGACTCTGTTGACCTCTCTCACAGCTATTTGAACAGTTTGAGTGTAACAAATTGATGAAACGTGATCATAACTGTATCATTCTGTGATAGATGGTACCAGGGCTGTTGATGCTTGGATTATTTGAATTCATTCTGTTCACTGTGTCCTTATTTTAGCACGTCTTTGCTTTTTCTTTTACTGCCGTGTGATGGTCCTTCTGACCGATCACCTACTTATTGGATTTTAATAATGCAGGCGTATCTAATAAGCTGGTAAAACTGCATGACTGTTCACTTTCTGCTCTAAACAGACAGACGGAGAACAGGAAGTGGTGAGTTGTGTTCAGTGTCAGGTACAGTTTCTGGTGTTGCAGTAACAGTAAAACATGAAGTGTTTCACTACAGCAACAAAGAGTTTTAGTTAAAACAGGGAAAGAATAGGTGCACATCCAAAAGACATTTTGTTTGCAAGTCTCATGAGTCATGGAGCTCAACAGGTGTGAAGCGGAGATGACGGACTATGTCAACTTAAATGTGCTAAGAGACGGACAGGAAGGCCGGATGGCAGCTTTTGTCCTTTTTCAACTTTCTGAGCAACATGTAAAACATTTATGATGTAGTTGTTTCCTCCTCTGTAGGTTTGTGCAGGTGTCCCTGATCTCAGAGCTGTTTGTTTCCACAGGGAGTTACTGTTCTTAAAATAACTAAATGAATGGGAAACATTTCATCTTGTACGTTGGATATTTTCTTTATTCTCTCATTTTCTTGATAAACTGTTTTACAAGCACAAATAAAAACCACATCATATATCGCACAGGGACATCTTCTCAGAAAGATTCTGATCCTACGACAGAAGACAGTAAAATGATCTAAATGATATTTACGCACAATAAGAAATGATCCTCCCACTCTAAACACATCGTTACAGAACTAATTCTGATTCTCTGTGGATCCTTTTAAATGCAAAGTAAATATAATGAATTTGAAAAAGAAAACTGAAGGTTTGTAACTTTAGAAGATTCGTTACAGGGATGTTAATGATGTTGCTGAAACATCTGCTTTACATTAGTTTTACTTCTTTTGATGTTTTGTGTTTCAGGTACTGCAGTATATCAGTAAAGTGTACTTGTAATTGTACAATACCTAAGAAACCTAATAAATATCTCCATATAATACAAATGGGATTCAACCAGATATTTTTTCCAGATCACATTTCATGACAAATTTCTGCAGAAAACCAGGAAGTTACTAAATGTTCCATCACTGTTTCCTGTAACTGTACATGACAAACTGAGGTACTTTATTAATCAATATCCTGTACTGGTGTTTATTCATACTGCCCGTCAAAAAAAAATAAAAAAAATCCACCTGGATTTCACTAAGTAAATAGAAAAAAGAGCCTCCCACTGGTTAATTTCTGCATAGATAATTATTATTCAGCTGCCAACAAGTTATTGAACTCTAACTGATGCAGTGAGTAGCTTCTCATTTCTTAAACACCACATCTGAAGACACATCCTGCGGTCGTGGAAAAGATGTTAATCTGTTTTGTGGGGGCAGTGCTATGATCTGGGGCTGCTGCAGTTGGTCAGGTCTAGGATCAGCAACGTTATGAGTCCAAAAATTGAGGTCAGCTGACTACCTGAATATACTTAATGACCAGGTTCTTCCTTCAATTGATTCTTTCTTTTCATATATATACATATATTCCAAGATGACAATGTCAAGATTCATCAGGCTCATATTGTGAAGGAGTGGTTCAGGAAGCTCATCAGTTTCCTGATCAGAGTCAGAGTCCAGACCTTAACCCCAATGAGAAACTTTGGGATGTGCTGGAGAAGACTTTGTGCAGCGTCTGACTCTCCATCATCAAATGTTAAATGTTGTGACATAGCAGAAGCTTCTTGAAACGATGCCACAGTGAATGTGTGGCGTACTTGATGTTAAAGGCAGTAAAATATTTGAGTGTCTGACTTTTGTTTGGTCAGACAGTGGATATTTCCACTACACTTTTACACATTATGAATCCTCCTGTTGATGAAGTCGTCTCCGAAGTCGATGATGTGTTTCAGGGCGCTCAGGATCAGTGAGTCAACATCATCGTTGAAGTTGATTTCTTCATGATAGCTCTTCACAGGGAAGATACAGTTCATGGGAATCCCCACGTCTGAACTGAACTGCTCCATCTACATTTAAACATCACAACAACTCAGTTCAACACATTCCAGCTCAGAGACAAACAAGACTTTAATATTTAAATTGTCTTTGTACAGAATTTAATTTCAGCTGTGCTTCAATGCATAAATGTGAACGTTTAAAATTAAAAACAGACCATTTCTTTCAGTTTCTTGCTCCTGTAGACGTTCTTCAAATCTTTTCCCACCTCTGGACAGGCCAAGTCAACCTTGGTGAGAACGGCCACTTGAGGAATCCCTGAGAACAACAGACAGGAAGTTACTGACTGCTCAAAGATTTAACTGTATAATGATAGAGAATACTTCTTCTTAACAGATACTGATACCAAATACTACAAACTGTCTGAATTGAAATATATGTTAATAAAACCAATACATTTAGACTTCTACAGCCACTTTGTGTAAGTATCAAATGGACTTATTTTAAATACGAAGAAGCATCCCTCTCTGTGATGACAACTTCCTTCATCCAGACCCTCCACTCCACTACTTTCTATCTGCACAAGTGAATGTGTTAAAAACTGACTAGAACTCAGTCATACAGCACAGAAATCTGTGTCCTCCAGGAGTAATGCAACCCGGTGTAGTAAAGAATAACCTCTGATTCGTGCTCTCACCCAGTCGACTGGCTTCCAACCTGACGTCCCGAATCTTCTTCTTTACTTCAGCTTTCATACAAGGTAACTTGTCAGCAGGAACAACACAGACCAGAAGATGGACTCTGTCGTTGGCAGTTGGAGCTTCGTTGTAGAACGGACCTGCTGATAATTTAGATTCAGGATTGAACTGGAAAAACAAGGTCAGATGTGAGTAAAGTGGAAGTTCAAAAAGAAAAACTGTTCAATGTGTTATTTAATGTAAAATATCTGAATATAAAGGAATCAGGAACTGAACCCTGTAATCGTCCTTCACATGTCCTTTAAAAGCCAGTTTGATGTCGTCCACGAGGACACCTTTGTCTTTGCTGAGACCCATGATGTCATTGAGGACAAAAGGGTAAAAGGTCTCTGGACTCCCTTTTTGGATCTTGTAGGTTGTGTACTGTGGATCAGAAACAGGGTCATTAGTCTTCATCACTGTGAAGAAACTACTCTATCAATACACAGTAGGAAAAATGTAATTCTACACAGTGAAGAATCACTGAATCATTTCTGCTTTTTCAGTGGTTGAATAATAATTTGGATATGTGGATAATAATAATAATAACTTTTCATATAATTCTGTGAGGTCTTAATCTCACACACCATTTCTGCTTCACATTCCGCAGTGGAGGGAAATTAATAATAATAACAATACTACTACTACTTCTTCTACTAATAATAATAATAATAATAATAATAATAATTTAACTCTGTCCTCTTCATCCTCTTCTCTCACATCAACTAACTTCATGTTCTCTCTACATCCATAAACCTCCTCCTCGTTCTTCCTCTACACCTCCTGCTCCAACCTCAGCCTCTGTTTACTGATATGTTCCCAGTTTCTCCTCTGAACACGTCCAAACCACCTCAGTCTGTCTTCTGACTTTATCTCTAACATCTGACATGGTCTGTCCCTCTGATGGACTCGGTCCTGATCCTCTCCGCCCTCTTCACCTCTGTCCCACTCTATCCGTTGCTCTGAACCTTTGACCCTAACTACTTAAAGTCCTGTAGCTTCTTTACCTCTGCTCCTTGTATCTTCACCTGCATCTTCCTGTACGTCTTTCTTCTCCCTTCAGTGTCCCACTTCTTCTTAGCTAACCTCTTTCTCTGTATACACACCTGGACTTCTTTATTCCACCACCAACTCTCTATGTCCTCCTACCTGTCTCCCTGATCATCTGAAATCACTTTCCGGCCACCCAGAGCCATCCTTTGTTTTCTGGCCACACTCTCATCTACCAATACTTTACAGTCACTGATCTCTTTCAGATTACAACATCAGCACAACATCTAGTCCACCTGAGAGCTTCTCCCTCTGCTCTTACAGTGGTGTAAAAAAGAGTCAGTGAGTGAGAGTGTCACACTTTAATGTTTCTGATCATCAAACGAATTTAATTATTAGTCGAAGATAACACAAGTAAACACATCATGCAGTTTTTAAATGAAGGTTTTTATCATTAAGGGCAAAAATAAATAAAAAACTACAGTGCCCTGTGTGATAAAGTCTTTGCCCACTAAACCTAATAAGTGGTTGGACCACCCTTAGCAGCAACAACTGCAATCAAGCGTTTTCGATAACTTGCAAGGAGTTTGATACAGAACTGTGGAGGAAGTTTGACCCACTCATCTTTGCAGAATTGTTGTAATTCAGCCACATTGGGGGTTTTTGAGCATGAACCGCCTTTTTAAGGTCACGCCACAGCATCTCAATTGGATTCAGACATTCTCCTTCAGGATATTTTGGTACACAGCAGAATACATGGTTCCATTTATCACAGCAAGTGATGTGACCTCTTGGATGAGTTGTTGCTGCCAGCCATCTCCGTCCTTTGTAAAGTCTACCACCATCTGTCCTTCTGTGTTTCTGTCCTGAAGACCAAACCTGTCCATCACAGTCTCATCACCTTTGTTCCCTTCACCAACACGTCCATTGAAATCTGCAACAATCACCACTCTCTCACCTCTGAGGATGCTCTGCATCACATCATCTAACTGACTCCAGAATTTCTCCCAACTCCCATCCTGCCTGTGGACATAACCACCAACAACACTGAACATCACACCTTCAATTTCCATTTTCAGTTTCATCAACCTGTCTGAGACTTTACCTCCAGAACATTTTCGACAAACTCCTCTTTCAGAATAACTCCTGCTCCATTTCTCTTCCCATGCACGCCATGTAAAACATCTTGAACCCTGATCCTAAGCTTCTAGCCTTGCTTCCTTTCCACATGGTCTCCTGGACACACAGTATGTTGACCTTCCTTCTATGCATCGTGTCACCCTGTAGGTCAACGGCACCGGTGGTGGTCGTTGTTAATCCGGGGTGCAACCGACCAGGTATCGAAGAATGTTAATGATTTGCATGTTTGGTTCAGCAAATGTTTTTCATCGGATGCCTTTCCTGACACAACCCTCTGCATTATGCAGATTTGGGAGTTGGTACTTTCTTTAAAAGCAGGTGCTCATGAGATAATTTACACTAAAAACAGAAACTGATCAACTTACAATCAACTTTCATCAAAATGGAAAAAAGGAAAGTGTGAAGAATGAAGAGGAAGAGTTCATGACCCAAAGTACCACCTCAGGGTTAAACATGGTGCTAGTTCTGTTCTTCTGTTCTGGTTCAGATATGTGTGGCAGTGGGACTGATGCACCAGTATTTATCAGTGATTTCACTGCAGACAGCAATAGCAGCAGTGATGAACGTAGGAATGAAGATTCAGCAAAATGCATCAAAATTTATTGAATAACATTTTATCATCATGAGCAGAACAAAGATCCAAAACATATGATGAAAGAAACCAAAGAACTTCTAGAACAGGTGGAATATTCTCAAATGACTCAAAAACTGGTCAGTATGCTGATTGAGCTGCTGAAGACCAGACTACAGCCTGAGATACCTGGGGGCAGCAGTGAAGTTCTGGGTTGATCTTGGGTTGATTTTATTTCTTTACAAATAAAAATTGACCGGTTGATGGAGTCGCTGTACTGTGTTTATTTTGTTTTATACAGATTTACTCAAATAAACCAGTCGGCAAGGCAGCAGTAAATCTGGTCTAATACTGATTGAGCTGCTGAAGGCCAGACTACAGCCTGAGAGACCTGAAGGGGGCAGCAGTGAAGGTCTGGGTTGATCTTGTTGTTTTGGTGTCTCTATGTTTATTTGGGCCTCATCCCGACCAAATGACTTTGTTTCCACAGCTGTTGCCAGTTTTCTTTTGACTGTTTAATGTGAAAGCAAATGTTACACTCGCCACTATGTTGGTGTCATTGTATGAGATTTACATTTTACATTTTAGTCATTTAGCAGACGCTTTTATCCAAAGCGACTTACAAGTAGGGTACAAGGGTAGGCAGGGTAAGCGTGAGGAGGGCTTGCCTAAGGACCCCTACTGGAGGTAGACCACAGCCGGGATGGTGATGGTAGCCATCATCCCAAAGTGAGTGCTATTTCATTAGCCTTCCTCTGTGGTTGGGGGCCTGCTCATAAGAGTGGGTTGGATGGTCATGACATGGAGCAAGATGCTAATGAACAGTTGACGAGAAGACATGTTGGACATATGTAATATGTGAAAAGGATTCAGAAGCAATGGAGAGGCCGAAAAAAGTAAGAAAGAAACCAACTAAACCTACGAGTCATATAATTGAACACATTTTATACTGTGGGTAATGGGGGTGCAACCCAAACATATGTACACACACAGATAAACAGATATTAAATTATTCTATAGACACACATCCTGCCTCTTAACACACATAGGACAGAATTAATGAAACTGGACTTTCCAGCTCCAACAGCACCGTGAAGAAGAATCCGGAGCTGCTGATCTTCAATATGAGGTCTGTAGTTGTTCACATGTTCCAGAGCGTCCTGTTTTTTACTGATCAGGAAGGAAACATTACATTAAACTGAAAACAGTAAAATAACATTCAAATAACAGGATAGTTATTTTCCTAACAACAACTAAAGAAAACACACTCACCCTATTTGTCTCCATGGTTCATCAAAAACTGACGGGTACAAAACAAATATTAAAGAAATGATCAAAACGTTATTGTAGAAGATGGGATGTACTGAAGGGTAGAAATAAGTCGACTTACGTGGAGATGGTTGAGCTGGACTTTCTTTCCTCCTGAAATAAATTTTCAGAATAAATTTCAGAATTAAACTCCACTGTAGTAAATGAATGAGGTTTATAGTTGTTCACATGTTCCAGAGCGTTCTGTTTTTTACTGTTCAGGGAACAAAACATTACATCACAGTTTAAACTGAAAACAGTAAAATAACATCCAAATAAGAGGATAGTTATTTTCCTAACAACAACTAAAGAAAACACACTCACCATATTCTCCATGATCCTGACAGGTACAAAACAATTATGAAATAAATGATCAAAACATTATTGTAGAAGATGGGATGTACTGAACAGTAGAAAAAAATCAACTTACCTGCAGGCATCCTGAAATAAAAAAATATTTCAGACTTAAACTCCACATTATTAAAAATAATGAGGTTTGTTTACTCTGAACTTTCACAATAAAACTGTATTTTATATGATTAATTCTGTATTAGCAAACTAAACAGGAAGTGATAGAGCTCAAACTAAATTCACTTCCTATAAAATGACTTGAACCTGTTTGTTCACCCTTAGTTTTTCTTTCTTTCACTTTCATGACATCACACAAACATCCTACCGTCGATGTGCTCACTCAGACAAAGAACCTGAACCTTGTTTAGGGACTTTCCACTGACTCTTCTTGTCAGTTCAGATGTGACCACCCTTTTCTGTCCTGTGTAGCTCTTAATGCTGCTCCACTCTGCACATGTTCTGGTCCTTAGTAAACCACAACAGGTGGTTGTAATGTTGTGGCTGATCAGTGTATATATGCCTCTTTCTGTTTGCTCCCCACCAGATTATCTATTTAGTCTTTATAGTTTTAGCTTTGCAGCTTTACTCACCTGTTTTTTCTTTGCCTGCTTCAGAAGAAGACGGTGTCTCTGCAGTGATGCTTTCAAGTCCTCACCTCTACTGAGTCATGACGCAGTATCAGTATCCTGCTGATGCTGTTTTTACTTTCACTTTCATTATTCTCTCTCTCTGTCTCACACACACACAATAAAATAAATTTACAATAGTAATAAAATGAAATGTAATGAAAATAGAGAATCCTGTAAAAAGACATAAAAATACAACATAATAACTAATAAATGGCATATTTCTGTTATGTTTTAATCCCAGCACCACTTCCTGTCTCTCTCCGCCCACTTTCTAATCTCATACATAAACAGAAGCCATCACTGCAGACCGACATCTTGTCTCACTTCCATTTGCCATCTTGCAAACTCACCTGGTGTTTGTAATGTCCTTTTCTGCTGTTGCCCTGCCTCATCCTACAGTATGCCATCAGGTTTAATTAATATTTGCATCATCTCCATCGGCAGCTCACATTAAATCAGACCAACAGTTAAGGTCAACACCAAATAATCAGCAAAGTTTTTGCTTGGATCCCTTAGAAGACAGAGTTTAGTTTGGTTTCTACAGTGAAACGCCAGCTTTCAACTTCACGTGTATAAAGTTTCATCTGTATGTTCTTACCTTTATTTTTCTTCCTTCTCATCAGAGCTGCAAAACCCCTATTTTAATTCAATTCAATTCAATTCAATTTTATTTGTATAGCGCCAATTTACAACAGAAGTTATCTCAAGGCACTTTACAGTGTAAGGTTTAAGACCTTACAGAAAATATTTATACAAAAAATTATAGAGAAAACCCAACAATCCCATTTGAGCAAGCTTTAGGCAACAGTGGAGAGGAAAAACTCCCTTTAGAGGAAGAAACCTCCAGCAGAACCAGGCTCATAGTGGGCGGCCATCTGCCTCGACCGGTTGGGGTGAGTGAAAAGAGAAGAGAGAAAAGAACGGCAGGCAATAAAGACAACAACAAGCATCAAGAACATTGGGCAGATGAACTGGATTCTGGAGATATACAGCTCCAGGCCGAGGATACCTGCAGAAAAGTACAGAGAGAGGGAGACAGAGAGGAGGAAACACAACTACAGGAGAGAGAAGACACAAAGTTAATGACATGCAATGGTAGAATTTGAATGGATAGAGGAGAAAGGATAGAGGAGAGGAGCTCAGTGTATCAGTAGAGGTCCCCCAGCAGATTAAGCTATATCAGCATAACTAAGCAGAACTCTGGCTGCAGCATTTTGGGTTAACTGGAGGCTCTTTAATGAGTTATTGGGACATCCTATTAATAAGGAATTACAATAGTCCAGTCTGGAAGTAACAAATGCATGGACTAGTTTTTCAGCATCACTTTGGGACAGGATGCTCCTAATTTTAACTTCTCAGGTGAAAAAAGGCAGTTCTAGAGATTTCTTTGATGTATGAAGTGAAGGAGATATCCTGATCAAAGATAACTCCGAGGTTTCTTACAGTATTACTTGAGGCCAGAACTAAGTCATCAATGGTGAGAATGTGTTTAGACATAGTGTCTCTGAGATTTTTAGGCCCAAACAGTATAACCTCTGTCTTGTCCGGATTTAGGAGAAGGAAATTGGAGGACATCCAGGTCTTTATGTCTTTTAAGCATTCCTGAAGTTTGACTAGTTGATTAGTTTCTCCTGGTTTCATAGATAAATATAGCTGGGTATCATCTGCATAACAATGGAAATTTATAGTGTTTCCTAATAATATTGCCTAAAGGGGACATATATAAAGTGAAAAGAATCGGTCCAAGCACAGATCCCTGTGGAACTCCATAGCTTACTTTGCTGTTCATCGAAGACTCATCATTAACATGTACAAACTGAAGTCTATCCGATAGATACGATTTAAACCACTCTAGTGCTGTTCCTTTGATTCCAATGACATGTTCCAGTCTGTGTAATAAAATGTTGTGATCTATAGTGTCGAATGCAGCACTAAGATCTAACAAGATGAGTATAGAGAGTAGACCATTGTCTGATGCTAATAGAAGATCATTAGTGACCTTTACCAGTGCTGTTTATGTGCTATGATGTACTCTAAATCCTGACTGGAAATCTTCATACAAGTTATTGCTACGCAGGTGGTCGTACAATTGCTTAGAAACTATCTTTTCAAGGATTTTAGAGATAAAGGGCAGATTGGATATTGGTCTATAATTCACTAAGACCCCTGAGTCCAGAGTAGGCTTTTTGAGCAGGGGCTTGACTACAGCAACCTTAAAAGCCTGTGGTACGTAGCCTATTTGTAAAGATAGATTGATCTGATCTAATATGGACGTGCTGATCAAAGATAAGACATCCTTGAGGAGTCTAGTCGGGATGGGATCTAAGAGACATGTTGATGGTTTAGAGGAATTAATTACTGAAATTAATTCAGAATGATCTACGGAGAGGAAGCAGTCTAAGTACGAGCGTGGATCTAGAGTTGTTGTACAATCCATGCTATATGCAGGGAGGATCTGATCAATTTTTTCTCTAATAGTTATGATTTTATTTGTAAAGAAATTCATGAAGTCATTGCTGCTGAGAGTTGAGGGAATACTAGGCTCAACAGAGCTATGACTCTTTGTCAGCCTGGCTACAGTGCTGAAAAGAAACCTAGGGTTGTTCTTATTTGCCTCTATTAATGAGGAGTAATATGAAGTTCTAGCTTTACGCAGGGCTTTTTTATATATTATTAAACTATCTTTCCAGACTAGGCAATATTCATCTAAATTGGTGGAACGCCACCTCCTTTCCAACTTACGTGATTTCTGCTTTAAGCTACGGATTTGTGAATTGTACCATGGAACTAACTTCCTCTGACTCACTAGTTTCTTTTTCAGAGGAGCAACAGTATCAAGTATTGTTCCAAGTGAAGCACCAGTACTATTAACAAGATAGTCCACTTGTGCTGGAGTAACATTGAAATAACTGCCTTCCTCTGTGTTGGTACATGGCTCTGAAATAAAAGATGGAATCAGTTCCTTAAATTTGTCAACAGCATTTTCACATAAACATCTACTGTAGTGAATCTTATCTGTAGGTTTAGTAAAGTCTGGTACTGTAAATTCAAATGTAATTAAGAAATGGTCAGATAAAAGAGGGTTTTGGGGAAAAACTATTAACTGATCAACTTCCACACCGTATGTCAGAATAAGATCAAGGGTGTGGTTAAAACAGTGAGTGGGTTTATTTCCATTTTGGGTAAAACCAATGGAGTCTAATAGTGAATTAAATGCAGTGTTGAGGCAGTTATCATCAACATCTACATGGATATTAAAGTCACCCACTATAATGACTTTATCTGCACTAAGAACTAAATCAGATAGAAACTCTGAGAATTCAGTTAAAAACTCAGAGTAAGGGACAGGAGGACGGTACACAATAACAAACAGGACTGGTTTTAGATTTTTCCAGTTAGGATCAGATAAATGCATATTACAGAGACAATAAAGATTCAACTGGTGTTGGTGATGAAAAGCTAGAATCGAAATGAGCAATAAAAACACTGAGATGGACAAGAAAGACATTTTCACCTATAATGCTGTTTGTCTCCTCTGTCACTAGGGTCATCATCGTTCCCTGTGTGGGGAGCTTTCCTTCAGTAACTGAGAAATGTCCAGTATATTCCTTTGCTTTCCTGTTGTAACAGTATGTGATTGTTGTCTGTGAAGATTCTCAGTCCCCCAGGTCATGGTTATTCCAAAACTGCTGTTCAGTATCCACTGGACTTAGTTTTTCTCTTATTGTTTACTCAAGCCCATTAAATCCTGACATACAGTTGTTTGTAATAGTCCATGAATAAAGCACTGTCTATATTTATTTATATCTTCAGAATTACACAATGTTCACAATAAAGTTTAATGTTGAAAGGTCTTTATGTGGCTTCAAGGTGGGAAGGGGGGGAGCGGAGAGCTATCAAGGCGAGATTGTATATGTGCTTTGTAAAGCTGTTGCTGTGCACTTCACTATTGTTTTGATTTTTCATTAGAAATATTGCTTTAAAAAAAAGCCACATACCCAGCAGCAGCCTGTAGATTCACCTTTAGCAGCTATTGGTTGGAGTTATCACTTCCTGTTTGACTTTATCGGTCTCTCATATTGTTGTGAAGGAGTTTTGGACCATTCAACATTGCTTCAGTCAATTTTTTTGCCATTTCTTTACACACAAGTTTACACACAGTGCTCTTAACATTTAAATTGGGCTGAGGTCTGAACTTTGACTGGGTCACTCCATGACCTTTAGTCTTTTATTTTTCATCATGTCATTCTGATATAGATTTACTTTTGGTCTTTAGATCACTGTCATGTTGTATCACTCAGTTTTGAACAAACTTTATATATCAGAAAGCCTATGACTCAACGCTTCACATGGATCATGGAATGCTTGGAACTGTACAAGATCAACAGGACTCTAAGAGCCTTCATCCAGAACTCAATGGGAAAGCGGAAAACAACCCTAGAGGCCAACTTCAAGCCGATTGCCCAAGTCAACATCAAGTGCAGCATATACCAAGGAGATGCTCTGTCCCCACTGCTGTTCTGCATAGGCCTGAACCCCCTCAGCCAGATCATCGAGACTGGTTATGGATACTGTCAACGGAATGCCACAACCGTCAGCCACCTCTTCTACATGGATGACATCAAGCAGTATGCCAAGAGCGAACGAGACATCGACTCGCTGATACACCAGGATATGTTACACCCTGAAAAGGGAGAAAATCAGGAAAGATGACGCACACGGACTTCACTCTATGGCGTCTTTATCCAGAATCATTTTACAAAACATAACAAACATTGAAGCAAGCATTTTACACAATATGTCTATTGACATTACATTATACATCAGAATACATCTGTCTCAGTTGCTCAAATTCTGTCCCTTATACAGAAAATGTACATATAATCAGTCCACTAACTCTCATTATGTCTTTTGTACAGTAGCAACCAAAAAAGAAATACACAGAATATTATGTGAATTCACATTTACATCATCCTGTTAAATTTCCCCTTATCCTGACAAATTTAGCTGCTAAATTACTTACTACAACATTTTCCTTAAACACTGTCAGTACATATAGTAACCGTAACATAAATATGTTTTAATACACACATACAACATTTACATTTCAACATTCCACCACGTGTAGAGCTAACGGCGCACATTGAGCTAACCATGCCTGTTGACACCGTCTACAACCTGGGTGCTAATACCTCCATTACGTTTGTAATAAGTTCCATTAACCCGAATATGCAATAAACTCAATTTCTTCCACTTTACTATACATGTAGACATTCTTTATGGCCTATCCATAACGTTTTACACCTACATTTATTACACATTACACACACAACACAGCGCATTTTCACTCGTTATTACCGAACGTACATTGTGCCACACTTGCTAGCTTACTAGCTACTTCCATCGTTACATAAACAAACTATGTCATGCACACAGTTATTCAAACAGTTATTAACGTTATCAAACAAACTTACATCAACATTTACTTACTTACTGGAGATTTACACAAAACTTAGAACAGTTTCAAATACCTGAAAAGGGAGAAAATCAGGAAAGATGACGCACACGGACTTCACTCTATGGCGTCTTTATCCAGAATGAAGCTACCGCGGCGCTACTCCCTCTACTGGATACTCAGGTATAACTAATTAATTACAATATGAACTCACCCAGCAGGTTCAGCAAATTCCCTGCTTTATCACAGACTACACTGCTATTTTCTATATAAGGAATTGCATTTCTGTCTGGAACATTAACACTGTTTCTAATACATATTTAACATATTTCAACTATTTTAAAAGAAGACAAACTCCACAAATAAACTCTGCATCCTGTACACTATTCTCTCAAATCCAAACTTACTCAAACTTTAACAATACTGTCCTAAGCTTCATCATCTGTTACTCTATAATTTCCATCTACTACAGATATACAGCCAAGACATCGGAATGTCATTCGGACTGGATAAGTGTGGTTGGATGGTAGCAAGGAGAGGGAAGGTATTCAGAACTGAGGGGATAGAACTACCAGAAGGCAAGATAGCAGATGTTAAGGACAGCTACAAATACCTTGGAATCCCACAGACAAATGCTAACCATGAAGAGGCCGCAAGGAAAACAGCAACCACTAAGTACCTCCAAAGGGTAAGGCAAGTCCTGAGAAGTCAGCTGAATGGGAAGAACAAATGCGATGAACACCTGCGCCCTCCCGGTCATCAGGTACCCCGCTGGCATAATAAGCTGGCCAAAAGAGGAAATGGAAGCCACTGACATTAAGACATGGAAGCTCCTTACAATGCATGGAGGGTTTCACTCCAAATCCAACACCCTGAGACTGTATGCTAAGCGGAAGGAAGGAGGCAGAGGATTAGTGAGCGTCAAAGCCACTATCCAGGATGAAACAACTAAGCTCCATGAATACATCAGGAAGATGGCTCCAACTGATGAAGTGCTTAGTGAATACCTCAGGCAGCAGAAACCAGAGGAGCAAGGGAAGAAAGAAGAGGAACCCTCATGGAAGGACAAACCCCTGCACGGTATGTATCACCGCCAGATAAAAGAAGTGGCTGATGTTGACAAATCCTACCAGTGGCTGGACAAAGCTGGACTGAAAGACAGCACAGAGGCACTAATCCTAGTAGCACAGGAGCAGGCTCTGAGTACACGATCGATAGAGGCTGGGATCTACCATACCAGGCAGGACCCTAGGTGCAGGCTGTGCAAAGATGCCCCTGAAACAATCCAGCACATAACAGCATGATGCAAGATATTAGCAGGCAGGGCATACATTCAATTCAATTCAATTCTATTTTATTTGTAGAGCGCTTTTTACAATTGACATTGTCACAAAGCAGCTTTACACAACCAAAGAACAGTACATGAACAGTGAATGTGTATCAATCATGAAAATCAGATTGTCCCTGATGAGCAAGCCGAGGGCGACGGTGGCAAGGAAAAACTCCCTGAGAAGGCAACAGGAAGAAACCTTGAGAGGAACCAGAGTCAACAGGGAACCCATCCTCATATGGGTGATTACATGCTGTGTAGGCAGCAGGCAGTCCAGTATAACAGTTAATGGAACATGGAACGCCATAACCAAGTGGCCGGCATAGTATACAGGGACATCTGTGCCGAGTACAGGCTGGAAGTCCCAAAGTCAAAACGGGCCACACCTCCAAAGGTGGTCGAGAATGACCGAGCTAAGATCCTGTCGGACTTCCAGATACAGACTGACAAACTGGTAATGGCCAACCAACCCGACATAGTAGTGGTGGACAAACAGGAGAACAAGGCTGTAGTGATAGATGTAGCAATCCCAAGTGATAGCAACATCAGGAAGGAGCACGAGAAGATCAAGAAGTACCAAGGGCTGAAAGAAGAGCTGGAAAAGATGTGGAAGGTGAAGGCCCAAGTGGTACACTGGAACACTGGGGGGTTGTAACTCCCAAACTGGGACAGTGGCTCCAGCAGATCCCAGGAACAACATCTGAGATCTCTGTTCAGAAGAGTGCAGTCCTAGGTACAGCTAAGATATTGCACAGGACCCTCAAGCTCCCAGGCCTCTGGTAGAAGACCCGAGCTTGAAGGAATAGGACCGCTCCAAGGAAGGAGCGAGTGGGGATTTTTTTAAATATATAACCTTAAGACCTAAGCTCTAATTTGATATGCATTTTTTATTCCTCTTTGCCATTTGGGCTTATTGGAACCTGATAAGTATAAAACTAAGCATCATTTTTTCACAAATAGTTTCAGGAAAGACATCATATGCCTACAACAACAAATTGTAATACATTCAAAACTGTCAAGGATCTAGGATTGGACTCAGAGAAGGCCATAGAAGAACCACTAGATGAGGTAAGGTATGAAAAGGCTTTATTTACAGTGAGACAATGCAACAGCTGAATGAGGCTTCCACGAGCCGGTCTTTGGGGAAGCACGGCGTAGAGATGAACCAGGCATCTAAAAGAGGAGCCCGAGTTAGCGTGGAGTGAGATCGGGACGTGCTGAATTAGGAGGCGAGTACTCACAGATTGGTTGGTTGTAAGTAGCTGAGCGGCTTCCAAGATGGCAGACCTCCGGGAAAGCACGTGGCGGTTCTCAAGACGGCGGAGGCTGAGGAGAGAACTGGCGAGGGACAACAGACAACAGACAACAGAACAATAGTACAGTCAATACTCTGTATGCAACGCCAAAGCTCCGGAGGGCAAATCCAAAATCCAGGGTCCTAAAAGCAGTCCAGTTCATACACAGAGAGACAGCACATCAGGGGCTAAGCCGAGTAGCACAGGTCAAAACACAGAAAACAGGTCCGAGAGAAATCCGAAATTCAAAATACCACAACGGAATACAGTCCAGGTCAAAGCACAGGGAGGTTCACACCAAATCCAAGCAGGAGGGAAAAACAACAAGGAAGAGAACGAAACAGGAGTAAACTCATGGAATAGGCAGAAATCAGGGTCAGGTCAGGCAGGTCCGGTAACGAGAGATCATGAACGAAGGAACGCGGAAGCCAATCGGTGGTGCGCAGCATAAAAGGAGGAGGAACATGGAGGAAAGACATGAAGCAGAATCGTGACATAACATTTTGCATTAAAAACTAGCAATGCCCTTCTCTTTACACACCTATTTGTGAAATTCTGTAACGTATTTTCCGCACTATAAGGTGCTCCAGAGTATAAGGTGCACTGTCATTGAATGGTCTACTTTCGAACTTTTTTCACTTATAAAGCGCACCGGACTAAAAGGTGCATAAAGCAAAACAAACACTTGGCACTGGTTTTTACCGCGTTACACTCAGTTGTAACGCAGTAAAACCCCCCACAGCTACAACAAGTGTGCCCTATAGTGCAGAAAATAGGGTACATGCATATTATATATATATATATACACATACATACATACACAAATATATACACACACACAAATATATATACACACACACACATATATATATATATATATATATATATATATATACATATACATATATATGTATACATACACACACACACACACACACATATATATATACATACATACATACATACATACATACACATACATATATATATATATATACATACATATACATATATATCCATGCTCTTCTGTATACCTCGGTTGTAATGAGTGGTTATTTGAGTTACTGTTGCCTTTCTATCAGCTCAAACCAGTCTGGCCATTCTCCTCTGACCTCTTGCAACCTCGTCCAAAGTTAAAAGCAGCTCTATATTACAGAGGCTGAATTCTCTTTAGAGACCAACCCCATCCCCCATGCTGCCTGCTAAGTTGCGCCTCTCTGTAAACCCTAGAGATGGTTGTGCGTGAAAATCCCAGTAGATCAGCAGTTTCTAAAATACTCAGACCAGCCTGTCTGGCACCAACAACCATGTCACGTTCAAAGTGAGTTAAATCACCTTTCTTCCCCATTCTAATGCTCGGTTTGAACTTCAGCAGATCGTCTTGACCATGTCTACATGCCTAAATGCATTAAGTTGCTGCTATGTGATTGGCTGATTAGAAATTTGCGTTAACGAGCAATTGTACCTAATAAAGTGGCCGGTGAGTGTATATATGCATGCTTTATAATTGACTCATTATCATTTTCTAGAGTTGTTTAAACCTACATGCATACATGAACTTCTCCAAAAAATTAAGGAACACTTTTTAATGGGTTTAATCAAGTCAGTTCAACTTCTGGGATATTGATCTGGTCAGTTCAGTAGTAGAAGGGGTTGTTAATCAGTTTCATCTGCTTTGGTGTTAATGAAATTTACAACAGGTGAACAAGAGGAGAAACAATAAGACAACCCCCAAATCAGGAATGGATTTTCAGTTGGAGGACACTTATGTTTTTCTCTCCTCATCATTTCGGAGAGTGTTTTCACTAGTTTGCTTTTGGCTATGGTCAGTGTCAGTACCGGTAGCCTGAGGTGATACCGGCACCCTACAGAGGTTGAACAGACAGTCCAAGTCCTCCAGGATCACATTAATATGTACCATTGTCAGAAGGTTTGCTGCGTCTCCCAGCACAGTTTCATCGCACAAACAAAATTCCAGGAGATCCTAGGAGAGCTGGACAGGATGGTAGAAGGTCCTTAACTTATCAGCAGGACTGGTACCGGCTCCCTTGTGCAAGGAGGAGATAAGCATTGTCAGATATCCTATGAAATGACCTCCAGCAGACCACTGGTGAGAATTTCTAACCAAACAATTAGAAACAGACTTCATGAGGGTGGCCTGAGGGCCAGAGGTTCTCTTGTGGGCCCTGTGCTTTTCACTGATGGGAGCTGGTTCACCCTGAAACATCTTACCTTTGCTGAGCTGAGACAAGGTCAAAGAATCCGAGCCTAAAACACTAAAATGAAGATTACAAAAATGATCCTCTTTGTTTTACTTTCGCTTTTAAGCATGTGACTTCTATAATCCCCCTCAATCTCTTTAGACTATAGAGCACTTCAGATTAGCCACGTTAGTATAGTGGTAATGTTTTAGTCTGTCCTTTATATTCTGTTGGTAAGTACTTCTTACTCCTTACCTACTTGTGTATACCTACTAAATAGTTGAACAAGCTGAACAAAGTGAGGACAGGAAGTAATGAAATGTGTTTGATGTAAACTTATCCGGTGTGGTTTCTCATTGGGCTGAGTGTAATGAGGGTTCAGATCACACTATCATGAAGTTCTGACTTCAACATCAGCCACAAACGCAGATGATACAGTTTTAGAGCTAAATACATTTTCCTGTCTTTTGTCTTTTATTGGTAAATTACTACCTCACTTTTCTTTAGTGGAGCCAAAAGTAAACCGACTACTCAGAATGGCATTTAAAAGAAAAGTGTAATTGACAACATGAAGAATGAAGAGTTGAGGCAGTGGGGGCTGGAGTCAGGAGGCTGAGCAGGAGATAAGGTTTGAGACATCCACCCTCTGCTGGTGGGAGGGATGTGGTGCATGTAAGACAGGATGATACAGGTAACAGAGATGTCAGGCATTCTAAAATAAGTTTTCTTACTGTTCTGAAGATGCTGATCTTGAGGACAAGCGTAGATGCAGACAGGTGGAGTAGGGAAAGCTCCAACATCAAATTGGCTGAAAGACGCAGGCCCTATTGAATCAGTGAAATGGCAGTGTTTGAAAAATCTTTGCAGCTAAAAGAGGAGCCCGAATTTCAAGGTTTAAGAATATAATACTTGAAAGAAAAAGAAAAATGATATAGAAAACCCAACCATCTGAGCAAGCTTTAGGTAACAGTGGAGAGGAAAAACTCCCTTTAGAGGAAGAAACCTCCAGCAGAACCAGTGCTCAGGGTGGGGGGGACATCTGCCTTGACTGGTTGGGGTGAGTGGAAAGAGAAGAGAGAAAAGAACAGCAGGCAAAAAACAACAAGCAGCAAGAACATTGGGCAGGTCAACTGGATTCTGGAGATATACAGCTCCATCTCTCTTAATAATTCCTGTCAGAACTCTGGCTGCAGCATTTTAGATTAACTGGAGGCTTTTTAATGAGTTATTGGGACAAACTATTAATAAGGAATTACAAAAGTCCAATCAGGAAGTAACAAATGCATGGACTAGTTTTTCAGCATCACTTTGGGACAGGATGCTCCTAATTTTAGCTGTAATGCTTCTTAGGTGAAAAAAGGCAGTTCTAGAGATTTCTTTGATGTATGAAGTGAAGGAGATATCCTGATCAAAGATAACTCCGAGATTTCTTACAGTATTACTTGAGGCCAATACTAAGTCATCAAGGGTGAGAACGTCATTAGACATAGTGTCTGAGATTTTAAGGACCAAACAAAATAACCTCTTGGAGAAATTGGAGGACATCCAGGCCTTTATGTCTTTTAAGCAGTTTGAAGTTTGACTAATTGATCAATTTCTCCTGGTTTCATAGATAAGTATAGCTGGGTATCATCTACATAACAGTGGAAATTTATTATTATTCCTAATAATATTGCCTAAGGGGGACATATATAGAGTGAAAACAATCGGTCCAAGCACAGAACCCTGTGGCTCCCCTAGTTTTATATGAATCATAAACATCTCATTAATAGAGGCAAATAAGAACAACCCAAGGTTTCTTTTCAGCACTGTAGCCAGGCTGACAAAGAGTCATAGCTCGGTTGAGCCTAGTATTCCGTCAACTCTCAGCAGCAATGATTTTATGAATTTCTTTACAAATAAAATCATAACTATTAGAGAAAAAATTGATCAGATCCTCCCTGCATATAGCATGGATTGTACAACAACTCTAGATCCACGCTCGTACTTAGACTGCTTCCTCCCCGTAGATCATTCTGAATTAATTTCAGTAATTAATTCCTCTAAACCATCAACATGTGTCTTAGATCCCATCCCAACTAGACTCCTCAAGGATGTCTTACCTTTGATCAGCACGTCCATATTAGATCAGATCAATCTATCTTTACAAATAGGCTACGTACCACAGGCTTTTAAGGTTGCTGTAGTCAAGCCCCTACTCAAAAAGCCTACTCTGGACTCAGGGGTCTTAGCGAATTATAGACCAATATCCAATCTGCCCTTTATCTCTAAAATCCTTGAAAAGATAGTTTCTAAGCAATTGTACGACCACCTACGTAGCAATAACTTGTATGAAGATTTCCAGTCAGGATTTAGAGTACATCATAGTACAGAAACAGCACTGGTAAAGGTCACTAATGATCTTCTATTAGCATCAGACAATGGTCTACTCTCTATACTCATCTTGTTAGATCTTAGTGCTGCATTCGACACTATAGATCACAACATTTTATTACACAGACTGGAACATGTCATTGGAATCAAAGGAACAGCACTAGAGTGGTTTAAATCGTATCTAGCAGATAGATTTCAGTTTGTACACGTTAATGATGAGTCTTCCATGCACAGCAAAGTCAGCTATGGAGTTCCACAGGGATCTGTGCTTGGACCGATTCTTTTCACTTTATATATGTCCCCTTTAGGCAATATTATTAGGAAACACTCTATAAATTTCCATTGTTATGCAGATGATACCCAGCTATATTTATCTATGAAACCAGGAGAAACTAATCAATTAGTCAAACTTCAGGAATGCTTAAAAGACATAAAGGCCTGGATGACCTCCAATTTCCTTCTCCTAAATCCGGACAAGACAGAGGTTATACTGTTTGGGCCTAAAAATCTCAGAGACACTATGTCTAAACACATTCTCACCATTGATGACTTAGTTCTGGCCTCAAGTAATACTGTAAGAAACCTCTGAGTTATCTTTGATCAGGATATCTCCTTCACTTCATACATAAAAGAAATCTCTAGAACTGCCTTTTTTCACCTAAGAAACATTGCTAAAATTAGGAGCATCCTGTCCCAAAGTGATGCTGAAAAACTAGTCCATGCATTTGTTACTTCCAGACTGGACTATTGGAATTCATTATTAATAGGATGTCCCAATAACTCATTAAAGAGCCTCCAGTTAATCCAAAATGCTGCAGCCAGAGTTCTGACTGGAATTAGTAAGAGAGATCATATTTCTCCTACGTTAGCTTCTCTCCATTGGCTCCCTGTTAAATCCAGAATTGAATTTAAAATTCTTCTCCTCACTTATAAATCACTTAATAATCAGGCTCCATCTTATCTTAAAGACCTCATAGTTCCTTATCTTCCAAGCAGAACTCTCCGTTCTCAGACTGCAGGTTTACTTGTGGTTCCTAGAGTTTCCAAATGTAGAATGGGAGGCAGAGCCTTTAGCTACCAAGCCCCTCTCCTGTGGAACCAGCTCCCAGTTCAGGTTCGGGAGGCAGACACCGTCTCTACATTTAAGACTAGACTTAAAACTTTCCTTTTTTATAAAGCTTATAGTTAGAGATGGATCAGGTGACTCTGAACCATCTCTTAGTTATGCTGATATAGGTTATTCTGCTGGGGGACCTCTACTGATAAACTGAGCTCCTCTCCTCTCTCCTTTCTCCTGTATCAATGCAAATGCCACCATTGCATGTCATTAACTTTGTGTCTTCTCTCTCCTGTAGTTGTGTTTCCTCCTCTCTGTCTCCCTCTCTCTGTACTTTTCTGCAGGTATCCTCGGCCTGGAGCTGTACATCTCCAGAATCCAGTTCATCTGCCCAATGTTCTTGATGCTTGTTGTTGTCTTTATTGCCTGCTGTTCTTTTCTCTCTTCTCTTTCCACTCACCCCAACCGGTCGAGGCAGATGGCCGCCCACTATGAGCCTGGTTCTGCTGGAGGTTTCTTCCTCTAAAGGGAGTTTTTCCTCTCCACTGTTGCCTAAAGCTTGCTCAAATGGGATTGTTGGGTTTTCTCTATAATTTTTTGTATAAATATTTTCTGTAAGGTCTTAAACCTTAAACACTGTAAAGTGCCTTGAGATAACTTCTGTTGTAAATTGGCGCTATACAAATAAAATTGAATTGAATTGAATTGAATTGAATTGAATTGAATCTCTGCATCAGGTACCTCTTCCAGTGTCTCCATGTCCTGTCATGCGGAGAGTCAAATATGGTCACTAGAGTTGTTTGTTTTGTATCTGCAGGATATGTAGTTGTGGATGATGCACTTACATGACTGTCCACACACTGTTGTGGGTGTTTTTGTTTGAGGTGGGGTTTGTTAAGTTGGCGTCCAAAGTTAAAACCAGGTCTATATTACAGAGGCTGAATTCTCTTAAGAGACCAACCCCTTCCCCCATGCTGCCTGCTAAGTTGCGCCATGCTGCATCTGACCCAGTGGCAATATGGACCAATTCCAAACTTCAGTGTGTAGAGACAACAGCAGAATAACAGCAGGTTCTAAAGAAAGAAAAATGGGGAATACAAGATAAAACATGCCAATCTCATTTTACCTTGGAAGGTGATATTCCTCTTACATTATCTAATGCAATATCTTTTGTGGCTGGATTAATTCTGGCTTAGGTCCTGGTTTAAGAATTCTTTGTTGCAGTGTCCTAGAGAATGGACAATATGAAATGACTCCACAGAACACATTTAAGAAACGTAACTAAAATAAATGACACATGTAACATTAAAACTTTAATATATAAACAGGAAGTGAGGCTTAGCCAATAAACTAGAAATAAAACAAAACTGTTCCAAATATGCTGCTGGAAAACAGCACCTGCAGTCTAAAAATATTCTTTCACATTGTGCTCAAAAAAGAAAACCACTATATAAAAGTCAGAATGAAGTTTACCTGCAATAGTCCCACACCAAACATGCTAGCTTCAAATGAAGAGAGTGTTCCTGCCACACCTGTTATGTGGAGCTTCTAAAATGGCCAACAGTAGAGTGAAGAATATGTTGACTGGGAGCAGAGGAGGAATGATATGGTCTGCAGAACAGGCCAAGTGGCAGAAGCACAATGGGTTAGTGAACACAAAAACAGTTGATAGGTTTCCAGAAAGCCGAGGTGCAGAGTAAGAGACGAATCCAGGGTTATACACAAAAAGCCGTCCAAGCTCTAATGTCCATAAGGTGAGCTCCGAGGTCCAAACAACAATCTAGGTCAATACTGAGAAGTAATATTGAAAACAGAGATCCAAAAGACTGATAATGATGTCAGGGGACGGTCCAGGTCATACACAAGGGAATCCAATTCAGGGACCGAACAGGGACAGAGGCAGAGGGGAGCAAGAACAGGTCAGGCAGAAAACACTTGCGTTGTCAAAGAGCAGAGCAGAGCAGAGGCTGGTTAGAACAGAAGGCAGGTCCGGTTAGGGGGGAGTCAGGCAGAGACAGGTTTCAGGTCGGGCAGGGCTCGTATCTGATAAGCAGTCCAAAGATAATGCTGGATAGTACTGTTCACAGGTTGACGTAAAACTATCTGGCAAAGAGGAGGCTGACAGACCTGTTAATAAAGGGACCGGGGAAGCACAGGTGCAGACAATTGGTGATTAGCAGGTCTCCTGACAGAGGAGGGAGAAAACAAGAAAATCAGGGACAGACAGGCAAGAGGAGCTGGAATCATGACGCCTGTCCTACCCATCACGCATCACCTACAAGGACACGTTTGTCTGGATCCATACTGGTGGTGCCGGTCCACCAAGTCCAAAGTCAGCACAGCCGTCCAGCAGGAAATTCTAAAGCTCATGTTTCCCTCTGCTAACAAGCTTTATGGAGATGCTGATTTCATTTTGCAGAAGGACTTGGCTGTCATGATTCCAGCTTTCTCCTGCCTGTCTGTTTCTGTTTTTCAACCTCCCTGCCTCACTACTGATTGCTCACTATCCACACCTGTGCCACTCCTACTTAAGCAGCTCCATGCGCCTCTCAACTCTGCCAGATAGTCTCACATCAACCTGAGAAAACATACTATCCAGCATTCATTTGGACTGCCTTCTTGTGATGTGAACCTGCCTGATCTGAACTTGCTTTTGCTCTGCCCTTTGGTACAGTGAGTGTTTCCTGCCTGATCTATTCCTGTGTATGACCCTGGAATTGTTTCTCACTCTGCACCTTGGTTTTCTGGAGAACTGTCAACTGTTTGTGTGTGTTTCACTAACCAATTGTGCTTTTGCCACTTGGCCTGTTCTGCAGACCATATCATTCCTCCTCTGCTCCCAGTCAACACCTGCTTTATCCTCCATGCCCCTCGACCATCGCTCACCAAGACTCCATTAGAGAATTAAGTAGCATCTTTATGTCAACTTGAGTGATTTATGACCCTCATGTCATGATTTATGACCCTCTGATCATATGACATATTTTATGAGCCCCCCCCCCCCCTGTCACGGGTTAATCTCGTGACCCCCCTCGTGGCCCCACATGCACCCCCGCCGCTACACCTCAGCCGTGCTGGCGCCCCTCGTGCATACACGTGAACCCCCCTCGTGCCCCCCGTTGGCCCTTCCGCCATGTTGGTCCCCCCCTCGTGTACACATGTGGGTCCTGCAACCCGTGGTAGCCGTAGGGTACAACCAACCCCCGCCCTAGCGTGTTGTCTACCAATCAGAACCGCTAACGTCCGTCCCTAGCGCGACGCTGGCCAATCAGAGCCGACCCCGCCCTCACCTGGAAAAAAGAGGTGTATGTAAGTAGCCGCAGAAAACACCAGAGAGGACAGCAGCGCCACTTTAGACCGGTTCGGGGAGGATCGCCATTTTAAATCAACGTTGACTCTTGGAGAGAAAACAAAGGTATGTTTGTTTTTTTTAATTGTTAACCATAAATGTAAAGTTTAATTCGTGTATAAAATAATACTTATATAATGGTGTTAGATCAGCGGAGGGGTTCGATCCTGAGTCTCTCTCACGTGCAAGCCGGTGACCTTAACGCTACACTATTCAGACTGTAGATTCACAGGTCAAGATCGTAGACTAGAGTATTATATCTATAGAGCCAGTCTTTGTCTGAAAAAAAGTATTAAAAATCGTTATTCTAATCTAATCTATCCTGGCGTTAGGGCCAGTATACTATTTAGATAGTGTAACTAACATTGCTCAACTTTTTCAACGTGTCTAAACTTTACAATCACAACATTAGCTTTGTCTGATAGCTCAATGGAAACAAAGCAATATTATTATTCTACCAGCCAGCGAGTCACTTTAGGCTAACAGCTGTATGTGTGGAAAAAAATCCTGGAAATTCCAGACATTAATTTTTCTTTTTCTAACATATTTTTCTCCATTTCAGTGGCGATGAGAACTAATTGTTGTGAGTCGGCTACCTAACGGTCTGCGCAGGTCTGTGTGAAGAGAAAAAAACAGCAAACTACCATATAATGTAAGGCGTCTGAACAAATGTTTAAAATATTAATTTTAACTTAAACGATCATAAAAAACTGATACAGTGCCTGTGTTTCAGCGCCGAGGGTCTCCATTCCTGGATCCCCTATCGGTGTCTTATTCTGACGGAAAAAACAGGCTTTTATTCTCTGCAATCGCCGATTCGACGTCCTTCGCATCTTTCTAAGGATCAGCCCACTGCTTGGAAACATCATCGTGTGCTGTAAGTGTTCCACCTCCAGGGTGTTCCTTAATTCCTTGTAGAAAAAAACTGTATTCATGTCAGCAGCTCCTAAACTTTGGCCTATTCGTCTACTCTAGGATATCCTGTTGTGTTGCTCGTCTTCCTTCATGCTACGTTTTGGTGGAATGTCACCCATCTCACGACTGTATATTGCATCAATGTTTATTACTGTTTTATTGTGTGAAATTAGGGTATAATGTGTAGTTGTTTGTGAAACAATCCTGCTGTTGAGGGGATTGTTACGTGCTTTGTGGTTTTATATGTTATTGTTTATGGTTGATGGTTATTCATATAATAATTTGTGAAATTAAGTGAGAAAATGGAGTTTAATAATCTACGGGAGTTTGTTTCTGTCGTTGTCGGCGCTCTGTCACCGCCACCGTCAGCTGAGCCTATTAGTCCATCTAACACACCAGGCGCTGTTAGCAATAATGTTGATGTCAACAGGGTCAATCTTAGTCAATTAGACAGTCTATTAGAACAACTAGCTTCAGATAGCTCTCAACCGGCGCTAGCTTCTCCTTCTGAGCAGAGTGAATATCAGGCTTTGATAGATGAGATAAGAGCTCTTAGCGTTCAGTTGCAGGGTGATAGGGTTGAACCTGAGCCGGTAGCGCCCGTAACAGCCTAGACCCTTCAGTCCTCGTACATTTGATTATTATGATAATTTTAACCGGATTCTAAATTTAACTAATCAGTTGGCAAATATCGCGTCTCAGCCGGATGTTGCAGATGTTGCACCCACGGTACCTCCATTTGATCATGACGAAGCAATAAACCGTATACTAAATATTACCAATCAGAATCAATACGTTGCATATGACCATAGTAACGCTGCTGAAAATATACTGTCTCAACAACAACAACAAAGCGCAACAGCGGCTACATCGTCTGGTGTCTTACAAACTCCTCTGCAAACAGGCGGAGCGATTGTTTCAACAAACAGCTGTAATCCCCTTCACCAAGTGGCTGTAATCGGCCTTCAACATCGTGTAGTGAAATCCAAAACCCTGAAGATGTCGCCCCTGATCACCGAATGCAGAATAACAGTGTTGATGCTACCTTTCTTGCCCGCCCTCAGTTTAATAACATAGAAATTAGACGTCCTTTAAACATACGCCGTAGCGGGCGTATAGGTGATTTCACTGCCTTGTATGTTCACATTATGGATGTTGTTCATCAGTTGGTTGAGGAAATACAGATGCATGCTAGGGGTGATGATGATGTAATACAGTTGGAGCTACGTGGTGATTTGATGCGGAACAGCGCCGCCGACATCGTATCGACGCCTGATGGAATTGACTTGAGTCTCTTTCAGGATGTGCTTGATCACGTGGCTCAGTCTAACCAATCAGTTATGAGTGACAGTAGTTTAGAGCTTGTTGCGCAGGTTGTTCATAACGAAAGGGGGGGTGTTAAAAGACGTGCGGACAAAACCCTAAACTGTGAGATCCTGCATAAAAAACGTAAATCTCTGTATATTGTAAACAACAAAGACAATCAGCTGTGTTTTGCTATTAATCTCGCCCATCTTTTGCACCCTGGTTGCACCGATGCTGATGCAGAGGCCTTTGGTAAAATTATTCAGGAGCAAACCGGTCTATCAGAGCAGACCCCTGTCTCCTTCACGGACATTGATAAATTTGAAACAGTTGTGGGGAGTAAAATTGTTGTATTTTACAGAAACCATGGTAGCGGATCTATGATGAAATTTGAAACCCCGACCCCTAGAAATGCAAAAACTCTGTTTTTGTTCTTATTCCAAGGTCATTATTATGGAATAAAAGATGGCAGGGCTTTTCATGGAGTTAGGTACTTTTGTACATTTTGTCATACAGGATGTAGCTCGGAAGAGTATCACGGGTGTTTGAATCATTGCGGTGTGTGTCTTGATGAAGCATGTAGCACACATCCAAAACAGCTCATCGTATGTCAGGATTGTAAACGCACGTGTCAATCGGTCTACTGTATGGGTAAACACAAAGAGCAAAGATGGAGACCTAGAGCTGGTAAATTTGCTAGTCAATGTGATTTACGAAAATACTGTCCTGAATGCAAAACGTTCTATTATAGGTCGATAAAAGAAGCTGAGGATAAGCATGTCTGTGGCAGGGTCCATTGTCATATTTGCCGCAAGGTTTATGATCTAGAAAAGGAGACACCCGAAACACACAAGTGTTTCATTCACCCCATCGGATTTAAAAAGAAAAAGACCAAAACCAGTAAAAAGAAAAAGAAGTCTAAAACAAAGAAAAAACATGCCGGAGGTCCTGGGGGTGTTGATGATGATGCAGATGTTGATAATCAAGAGTATGAAGTAGATATTATTTACTATGATTTTGAAACATTCCCGACAGCTAATGGTATTCACATACCGTTTTTTGTGTGTGCAATAAGTGAGGAGGGTGTTGAGTGGACGTTTGAAGGCAAAGAGTGTTCAAAAGAGTTTGTGTTGCACTTCAGGAAACCGCAGTTCAAGAGAAACGTTTTTGTGGCACATAATTCTCGTGGTTTTGATGGATACATTATTATCAGAGCTATGGTGGAGTTAGGTGTTGACCCTGATGTAGTGATGCAAGGTGCCAAGCTAGTGTTATTTTGTGAAAAACACTATAACCAGAGATTTATAGATTCAGCATCCTTCCTACCATTTCCACTGTCTCAGCTGCCCAAATGTCTAGGGTTTGAGGATAAGGTGAAAGGTCATTTTCCTCATCGTTTTAGCTCAGAGGCAAATCTGAATTATGTGGGGCCATATCCAGCTGTGGATTTTTACGGGGTGGATCAGATGACTCAGAAAAAGAGGGATGAGTTTCTGAGCTGGTACAAAACGGTCTGTAGTGGCACATTTGATTTTCAGAAAGAGGCGCAACTCTATTGCAGGAATGACACAGAGATCCTCAGGCAGGCATGTCAGCTGTTTCGTGAAAATTACATGAACGAGACCACTGTGGATCCGTTTAGTTCTGCTACAATAGCTTCTGCGTGTATGACGGTATTCAGGAAAAACCATCTCTGGCCGGATACACTGGCTATTCCGTGCCCCTTGAACTATCGAAAGCAGTGTAAGCGGTATTCCGATGCCGCCATCCAGTTGCTGGAATACACCATGCATGAACAAAACGTGTTCATTAGGCATGCGCTCAACAGAGGGGAGAGAAAATTTGGAAATTTCTTTGTTGACGGCTATGCTGTGATTGATGGTGTTGAGACAGTTTTTGAGTTTCTTGGATGTTTTTACCATGGCTGTGTGAAGTGTTTCAACCCCGCAGACAAAAATCCATTGACTGGTCAGAGTTTTGAATGCGCATACATTCAAACCGAGGAGCGACTCAGGTTGTTGGAGCGTGACTATGGTGTACGCTTGGTGACTATGTGGGAGCATCAGTGGGTTAGCCTGAAGAGAAACGATCCGTGTGTGTGTAACTTCCTCAGAGATTACCACGCTCCGCAACCCCTGATCCCACGTGATGCCTTGTACGGTGGCCGGACGTGTCCTGTGCGCTTGCGTTATAGCGCCGCTGATGATGAGAGCTGTTATTACGTGGACTTTACATCACTGTATCCCGATGTTCTTTGTAGGTTCCCCTATCCAGTCGGCCATCCTGAAATTATCAACCGTGACTTTCAGACCCCGGAGCATTATTTCGGCCTCATCCAGGCTGAGGTGTACCCACCCAGAAGTCTGTTCTTTCCGGTCTTGCCATACCGTACTTCCCACGGTAAACTCGTTTTCACTCTCTGCCGCACATGCGCTGAGGTGAATTATCAGAGCGGTGCTTGTATGCATAGCGAGGACGAGCGAGCCTTGAGCGGGGTGTGGATTTCACCTGAGATCATTAAAGCTGTGGAGAAGGGTTACCGGGTTGAAATAAAAGAGGTATGGAATTTCCCTGAGCAAAGTGAGTCTCTCTTTACAGACTATATCATGGGTTTCCTGAAAGGGAAACAAGAAGCCAGCGGGTATCCACCTGAAGCTGTAGATGAGGCTAGTAGAGAAAGATACATTGAACAGTATGCTGAAAAACAGGGTATAAGGCTCGATCCAGCTAAAATCTCCCTCAATCCTGCTAAAAGACAAGTTGCAAAACTTTGTCTCAACAGCTTGTGGGGGAAATTTGCGCAGAAGAACAACATGACGCAGACTGAGCTGGTGAATAACCCTGAGGATTTCCTCAAATGCATGTTCGATGGGGGATGTCGGATAAAATACTTTACTTTTATCAACGACAAGGTGGCTCTCGTCCAAAAATGTTATGGTGACAAATATGTGGCGCCCCCAAATAAAACAGACAACATTTTCATTGCAGCTTTCACAACCGGTTATGCACGCCTGAGGCTCTATGAACACCTCGATCAACTCCAGGACAGGGTTCTGTATTATGACACTGATAGTTTGATTTACGTGTCAAATCCAAATCAGGCTCCTCTCCCTCTAGGCAATCTACTCGGCGATCTTACAGATGAACTCTCGGGTGATTCCATAAAAGAGTACGTGGCGGCAGGTCCTAAGAGTTATGGCTATCAGACCAGACAGGGTAAAGTGTCACTACGCGTGAAAGGGATCACACAGACTTATGAATGTTGTGAGTCAATTAATTTTGACAGTGTTAAGGATTTGGTTGAAGGGTACATCGCCGATTCGACAGAGGAACGCTTCCTCAAAGCACCACAACACAAGATTCTGCGTGACAAGCGCACATTCCAATTGAAAAACTCCTCGATTGAAAAAAAATTTAGAGTGGTTTTTGATAAACGTAGGCTGCTGCCTGGTGGAAAGAGTGTTCCATTTTGGCTGAAACGGATTCAGATTTTAGACTTAAGACTCCATTTTCTTGTTTGATTGTAGGTCCGAGTGGATCAGGTAAAACTGTTTTTGTTAAAAATGTATTGGAGAATTGTAATTATGTAATGGATATTGTACCTGATAATATTGTATGGATTTACACTTGTTTTCAACCTTTGTATTGTGAATTGCAAAAATTGTGTAAAAAAATCAAGTTTGTGGAAGGCTTGCCTGCTTCTTTTGATGATGATAAACTTTTCCCTCCTGGTGAAAAACATTTGGTTATTTTAGATGATGTAATCTGTGAAGCGAATGATAACCCTGAAGTAGTGAAAATTTTTACACAGTATAGACATCATAAAAATATGTCAGTGATGTTTCTCACCCAAAACATATTTCATAAGGGTAAATATAGTCGTACTCTCAACTTGAATTGTACTCATATTGTCCTGTTCAAAAACCCACGTGACAAGCTTCAAATGTCTATTTTAGCTCAGCAAATATTTCCTAGACAGAAACCATACTTTTTGGAAAGTTATGAAGACGCCACAAAAAATCCACACACTTATTTATTGGTCGACCTCACGCCTGCCTGCCCAGACGACTTTAGACTGAGAGCCGGCCTGCTACCCTCTGAGCTCCCATGTGTCTATCTGCCTAGGCGAAAGTAAATAATAATAATGTCTGCTCGCATGAAAAGAAACATGCCTCTGCTCTCAGCGTTATTGAACAGCACGCCTCGCCTGCGTAAAGCTATACTCTCAAACTGCTCCTCAGACCTTATTCAGGCTTTGTGTGAATTAGCTTTAAACTTGCTAAAAGGTCAGATACCTGTCTCAGAAACACAATATAAAAAACTCAGCCGGGGCAAGAATCATCTTAGACTGATTGCTAACAGAAGGACAAGTTTATCCAGGAAAAGGAAAAACTCTTCAAACAGGTGGTTTTCTGCTCCCTTTACTCAGCGTTGCTCTGCCATTCCTAGGTCAGCTGATATCAGGCGCTGTTTCCAGATAGTTGTTGTAAGAAATGGCGTCACGGAAAATGTACCTGGTATCCCCTGAACAGCTAAAACGTCTAAATGATAGTTAACCAACCTGAAAACATCCGAGAGCAAGTTGAAAATGAATTAGATGAAAAGATGCGTGAGATCCTGGAAGAAAAGGGTCTGATGCCTGATGAGAAAATAAAAAAATACAACACGTTGCTGCAGCGATATTTGAATATCCAGAGACTGAAACAGGGTGAGAGCCGGGAAATTGTTCTCAGTGTACCGAAGGAGGATGAGGTCCGAAAAGAAGAAACACAGGTGCGTAAAGACGCTGAAGACGCTGTTGTCAAAGAGGTTCTTATGAATATTAATCCTCGTTTTCAGAAGAAGGCTCAATACATTTTGCAGAAAATATCAGAATCTGATGGTTTAGCCCGTTGGAACACTGACGGAGAATTTGTATACAATGAGAAAACTATTCGTGGATCACATATAATGGATCTAATAAAACATTTAGCTGTTACACATCATTCAAAGCGTCAACCTCTGGGCTGGCCTGATTTCATACACACTTTATCCAGCCTGAACATACCTCTGTCCACGATTCCTAATAATCGTGCACGTATGGAAATTCAACAAATCAAAGACAACCGTGGATCATCTCAGCCATACTCTACACCCCTGCAAAAGTTATGATTCACACACCGATTGGTCTGAAACACCCCCGGCTCCCTATGAAGCACCTGTTACACGTGCTTTTACATCAAAACATAAGACTAAGAAAAAGAAAAACATCACTCTGTCACCGCGTTGGCTCACTTTGTGATGATTATGTATACACAGTAATTGTTTATTTTATTTTTTATTTTTTTGTTTCAGAATTATGTATGCATTGTGATTGTTTTTGTTTCATATTTATGTATACAATGAAATTGTAATGATAAAATGATAATAATAAATGATATGAAATGATAATAATAATAAAGAGGCTTTTTTTAAAAGTAATTATGATTTACTCGACGTCTTTATTTGTTATACATTACAAGTTATGACAATGTAGAAACATTTCCATTGAACACGCCATATGATTATAGTGAGCTATGCTCGGATTAATTACACAATTTTGATATTTTTCCACAAATTCACAAACAATAGAATCATTTAGATCGCAGTCATCGTTATAAAGAGAGAGAACATTTTGATACGACAAACCGCAGGCCCGATGACACAGGTAGTATATGCAGTGCTGTCCGCAAGCAACAGATAATGGACTCTGTAACGTCATGTTGTGATATTTAATCCTCTTTGTCCCGTCCTGTCCTTCCAGAAACTGCAGAATGGACTGAGGGTAATAAATAAAGTCCGGTGGGAAGCCGAACGAATCAAAGAACGTTGCGTCGCCATTTTGGTCCAGAGTGAGGGCCAACCAGTGCTCGCCCGGCTGGTCACGTGGGTCAGTGTTTACTACAAAGTAGGCGGGTCTTTCCAGTTTGTTTTGCAGCAGGTGTAACTTGTCAGAGGCCAAAACACCGCAGAAAACATCCCCCAGTATATGATGTAAAATGTTTTCAATCTGATGATTGTTCATTATGAGTTGCTCAGTAATAATCGACCAGGATATCTCTTTTTGAATTGATTTCAAGGATTGAGTTATAGCAAGCATAAACGACGAGTGTTGTTGTCTGAGGGAGCGGGTTTCTGAACCGCATTTCCAGTCTCAAGGTACCTGTGGTTACTGGTGCTAGAGCCTCAGTGTCCTCATCCGCAGTCAGATTAAAGACGAATAATGCATAACCCTGTAGAAAATCATCCCTATCTATGCAGAGAGGTAAATCTTTTAGATGTCTGCCTGTCGCTGTGTACAGGGAGTAGAACTCTCTGACAGCCTGATTGTCACCGAAATTAGGTTGAAATGCCTTAGCTGGAATTTGTCTTCCGTTCTGACACAGGGCCAGATATTCAATATCATTATGCAAAAAGTTGAATGGGGATAGGGTTGATCGGCCTGTAAATGCTTCGTGATTAATCATGGCCATTATGACATACTTAGGCATATTCCCAAGAAATAGGTTCTCCTGATTACATAATCTTGAATTCTCAGGTATAGAATATGTTTTCACATTAATGCGCGAGAGCGGGTATAAAGCATTCCCTTTCATTAATGCAGCTGAATGGCCGAGCCTCACAGATGGTGAAACTGTCACTTTCTTCACAAAAAGGGAAGCACCCAGTATTTTCAACCAGTATTCTGCATTAGCCGCATGCATTAGACAAAAAGCATCATTTGCTCTAGTAAGTTTGACTCTCAAATCCACAGAGTTCAAAAGGAGTCGCTCACAGAAGAATATATCAGCATGTAGGGGGCCCAGGACATGGAACTCTTTTGACTCTTCACTGAATGTGGCTCGTTTTACTAGACCTCTATTCGGCCCGTTATTAGTGACGAAGGAATCCATTGATCCGGCTGTGTCCTTGTAAAACATGCCTGCTGTAAATTGTGACTTCAGGGTGTCGTCAGAAAAATTTAACAATGTTTCAATTATTGCTCTGTATGGATGTGTCGCACTGGATTGTGAAATAAGCCGGTCTCCGAGGGTGACGTCGCACTGAGAGAAAATGGTGTTTAGTGGATAGTTAATAACAGAAACAGCCGCACCCGGAGCAATGTCTGTTCCATCTGCATTTGTTATTTTTAACCGGTTAAAAATAACAAGGTGTCGTTTAAATCCAGATACTTTTCTCCATCGCCGGGTACAAAAAACTCCAGAGGTCCATGGTCGGTGATGGCCGATATTGGTCTAATTTCTGTGTATTGCTTATCTTTGATGCTGAGTTGAGACATTGGACAGGAGAACAAATCCAATTCTGACATGGCACACTCAGATGATTTCTCATGTAAAAGAGCCATATTTTTTTCTCAAAATATATCGCTGCTGCTCCTTGTAGACTTCCTTCGTTTTGACTTGCTGATCTGGACTGACTTTACTTTTTGAGAGCCTCTCTCCTTTTTACCCCCCCGCCTCACACGCTCACCAGGGGGTCGCTTTCTAGCTCGCCTAGATAGAATCATCCTGGCAGTCATCCTCATTATTACTGGTCAGTCGGTGTACAGCCTTACTCAACACATCACTTGCGATGTTTTTAGCTGCAGTTCTCAGATGAGGTTTAACAACTGAAACACCTTTCTTTAAAAACGGTACAACAAAACGGAACAATTTTGAAAAGATGGATCCAATTCCACGTCCATACATCACAGGCACTCCGTGAAATCCAGCCAACCCTCCAACCTGGTTTTCATAATAACTGACAAAGCGCTGGGGGTCTCGCTGATAATTTACTGCGACCATGTTATTTTAACCTGTCTAAAATGTAGCGTGACTATGGTCTTACCGTATTTGAAGTTTACCGGAATATTCTGATCCGTTTTAATTTCTAAATGAATGTTTTCAATATGCTTCTTTGCCAGAGGTAAGTACTTTGGCTGATTAAATGACTGACTGATGATCTCGCCATACTTCCCCTCTATTTTAACCGTATGAAGTAGCGGGGCATAGGCGTCCCCCACCACCTGATGTTGTACAATGTCGCTGTATAAATACAAATGATATAATCCACCTTTGATGTCATCAGTATAGGGAGAGAGGATCGGACCCGGCCCCACCTGTAACCAATCACCATCTTTTAAACCGAGCAGGTAAGAGACCGGGGGGGTGTAAGATACAGCATAACGTCCACTCCCCACCCATTTAAATCGTCTTTTGATCTCGTTATATGACAGTCGAATCTCAGTACCCTGTAATTTAAAACGAGCGTTTAACTCCTGTAGGATTGTGTTTCTGTCTTCATAGACGCCATCTTCAAACGGTACAGTACGTAGATTTAAATATTCATAGTGTGGCGTAGGTACGTTTTCACCAACAGCTGGTGCACCGTTTTGCCACAAGTCGACGCAGTGGAAAAATGCCTGTTCCTTCATCACTGTGTACCAACTATGGGGGTATGGGATATCCATCACAGCTACTTCCCATTGTCCATCCAGGTCGATATGATGAGCCAGGTCCACTCTGAAATTTGAACTAGTATTGTCTTTAAAAATGTCACAGCTGGCGTTGGACGGAAGTGTGATGTAAAAGCCTTCAGCCATGGTAGCGGCGAGAGTGAGGGTGCTGAGGTCAGTAATACAATCTTATACATCCACAACGTCGCTGGCTCGGATGTACCAGCGAGTTGTGAGTTATATTTTTCAGGCCAGTTTTTCCATTTGACCAGATACTGTTTTACACCTCTCATTTTACGCTCACCCAATATTTTCTCTATGTGGAAGACTTTATCTCCTGATACAATAACTTTTTGCATCTCAGCCTCATAAAAACTCCCCTCAATTGGCTCCCCCTGATAATCCTTTAACTTGTAGACTGGTGGAATGCGGGGGATGCATTCATCTACAATAAATAATTCATCCATAAAACTTTTTGTGTATTTCTTCTCAAATACACCTCGTTGTCGTGATATTCGTACAACATCCCCCTTGTGAAAATTCATTTTAAATTTGTTTTTATAACATAATGGTATTGAGCCGTAAAGATTTTGAAATACTTGTAATGTGTTCTCAGGTGTCACTTGCATAGGCGAAATTTTTATACTGCTATGATAAGCGTTGTTGTAGCTTGAAACCAGATCATCAATCACGTCGACATACCTCAGAGTGTTTTCAGCTGTAAAATACCTATATAGTTTTGTTTTCAGAGTTCTGTTGAATCTTTCTACCACGCACGCCTTCATTTCGCTGGCGGTGCTAAATAGCTTGATATTGTGTTTTTCCATGAGTGTTTCACACGTTTTATTGTGAAATTCACACCCCTTGTCTGTCTGCAGAAAACGAGGAACACCGCTGTCTTTCAAAATGGATGCAAAAGCTCTGGATACATCCCCTGCCGTCTTTTTCTTTAAAGGTCATACATATGCTTTTTTAGAAAATACATCGATAACCGTGAGCAGATAGTTATAACTATCATTATATGTTGATACCGCCTGCATGTCACAAAGGTCAGCTTGAAATTGAATCAAGGGTCTTGATACAAATACCCTGTTTCGTGGAAACTTTATCCTGGCTGGCTTGTGTAAAGTGTATGCATCCTCAGACATCAGAAATTCCCTGATTACACTGATGTTTAATTTTTTACCAGTTTCTTCTTCTACCGCTTGTTGTAGACGTCTCACTCCACCGAAACTCGCTGGGTGTGAAGGATCATAATAAATTTTTCTCATTATTCCTTTAAGTTTACGGGACATCTTTACAGGCTGTTTGAATTTTACAAACTAAGACTAAAGTCAAACTTTTATCGTTTATAATTTATAAACAACAAAAAGAAAAAACACACATGTACCGGTGGAAGAAACAAAGTTTTATTTATTTGATACATCACATAACATTCTTAGTGGTTCACTTATCATCATTATGTTGTTTGATCAGTTTTAAAGCTTGAACAAGTATGTCACATCCGTTTTTACATAAGATACAGGAATGTAGTTTTTTCAGCTCACCCATCACATGAATAGTTTGACCGTTTTTCAAAAGACGAGTCGCTGCGTCAACAAACAGTGTGTACATTGTAAACAGAAGGCCCAAACACAATTCACTGTCAGGAAATACATCGATGACTTTAGACAGTGTCGTTCCTGAATTTTGACCAACTGATTCAACTATGCTATTCCACGGCTGGTTTTTAGAGTTCTCTCGCACCGTTGACATGACTTTTTCAAACATAAAAATTTCACTGTCACACACTTAACTGTTACTTTTATATACAGAAACATTTCCAACACATTTTTCAATAGTTTTATCAATCAACTTGGTCATTTCGCCGACTACTAGCCACTCGCCGGTAGCCACAAATAATTTTCTGACACAGTTACCCATTTTCAGCTTTTCCACAATGATACAGCTTCTTCAATTTTAGCTAGCTTGTCTGAGTCGAACCCCACTAACCTCTCGCCTACCTCCTCAATCGCCCTGGCTATATCAGGGGTGTGTTTAAACTCGTACAGAAAAGTCTCAATCACAGCGTGTATTTTGGATTCCGGCAGTCGCTGGTCATGGGCTTCCAAATAACGAAGAACTGCGGGTATTAGTTTTCCGCTCCAGAGTCTATTTTTCACCGCATCAAAATGGGTCCATAAGAAATGACTGGGAACTTCCCAAACACATTCGTGTTCAGTCTGGCTGGGGTGGTCTATCTGACAACCGTAGCAGACTACTTTCTGGTGGTCGTATAGAGCTACCTGCAGCAACCTTGCGATCACAGCCTTTACAGTATCCAGCAATAAACACGATAACACTCCATCCGGCTGGTCAATGGCACACACCTCATCCGCCGAGACCTCGACGTGCTGAGTGACTTGCTCTGCTGGTTCAGGCGCCGCCGGAGAAGCAGGAACCTGCGTTGCGTCAAGTATGGCCATGTACTGGCCACAGTCATCACAGCTACAGACGGTCCACTCCTGTGGCCAACCCCCCTGGTAAAAGAGTACACTGGGCTGGAGCACAGTCAGGGGTGAGTCCTCCTTACAGGTCTCACAGTCGCATCGGGGTGAGGCAGGAGGTGATGACGTCACTGTTGACGGAACTGGATCAGCTATCGCGATACCGGCGTCTGACGCTAGGGGAGACCCCGTCGGCCATGATTGACTGCTTTCTTCCCAAGTCATGTTTTTTTTTCTTGAGAAAGAATACAGATCTTAACGTTAAAAACATATCTACACCACCAGTTCTCATCATTTAAATAAAATAATAATAATAACATTCTCTGAGTTTAACATCAAGTAAAAGAACTTACCCTGTTTTTTTGCTTTTCTCTCCAAGACTCAACGTTGAATTAAAATGGCGATCCTCCTCGAAACGAGGTCCGTCTAAAGTGGCGCTGCTGTCCTCTCTGGTGTTTTCTGCGGCTACTTACATACACCTCTTTTTTCCAGGTGAGGGCGGGGTCGGCTCTGATTGGCCAGCGTCGTGCTAGGGGCGGACGTTAGCGGTTCTGATTGGTAGACAACACGCTAGGGCGGGGCTGGTTATACCCTACGGCTACCACGGGTTGCAGGACCCACATGTGTACACGAGGGGGGGACCAACATGGCGGAAGGGCCAACGGGGGGCACGAGGGGGGTTCACGTGTATGCACGAGGGGCCCCAGCACGGCTGAGGTGTAGCGGCGGGGGTGCATGTGGGGCCACGAGGGGGGTCACGAGATTATCCCGTGACCTGGGGAGGGGGGATCACGAGGTTCACCACCTTGACGCCGGGTCTGCGGGGGGTGCACGTGTATGCGCGAGGGGGGTCACGAGATCCACATCTGAGGAGCGCCACCATGGCGGCTGGGGGCAGCAGGGGGGTGCATGTGAGGGCACGAGGGCGCCACCATGTCGGCTGGGAGGGCAGGGGGGTGCACAAGGTACAAGGGGATGCATGTGTGGGCACGAGGGGGGGGGTCACGAGATTAACCCGTGACCACAAGGTACAAGGGGATGCATGTGTGGGCACGAGGGGGGGGTCACGAGATTAACCCGTGACCTGGGGGGGAAGGGGGGGGGTCACGAGGTGTTTGGGGGATGCATCAGTGTACATGAGCTAAGGGGGGTCACGAGATTAACCCGTGACAGGGGGGGGGTCATAAAATATGTCATATGATCAGAGGGTCATAAATCATGACATGAGGGTCATAAATCACTCAAGTTGACATAAAGATGCTACTTCCATTAAGTAACCCTATTAACACTATTCGAGATCCAGCCACAGATTTTACTTAACTTCTCTTCTAAACCACCATACTCCCCTGGCGACAGCCCTGTCCAGTTGCTGACTCCTCTGACCCATCCATTGCACATCATTTTGGTCAATAAACACTAACTATGAAGTCGGATCCTAGGTTTGTGACATTGGCCCGAACTGCCAAAAGTACCAATACTAGGTTTAATGAGCATGGAATCCCTTGATTGGCCAGGAACCTCACCATCATATATTATTGGTCTTATATACTCTAATTTTCTGAACTAGTTAATTTGAGGTTTT
Organism: Anabas testudineus; assembly: GCF_900324465.2. Lineage (NCBI taxonomy): Eukaryota > Metazoa > Chordata > Actinopteri > Anabantiformes > Anabantidae > Anabas > Anabas testudineus. The sequence goes on along the minus strand of NC_046632.1, from coordinate 18,834,785 downwards.
TATTAGCTGTAAACCATAATCATGAAAACATAAAGACATAAATGGCTGAAATATATCACTCTGTGTCTAATTAATCTGTATAATATACAAGTTTATCTTTTTTAAGTACTTTTACAACAGGTGGTGTTGATTTGGGGCTGCTTGGCTGGTAGGTAAGGTGAAAGGCTGGACCAATCACAGAGACAGAAGGACAATCGAGTGGTTGGTTTCCGGGACCAGACAGAAAACCAATTAGGTAGAAGGTGGGTGGGCAAGAATGTTGGCCACCAATCCTTGATTAGCTTTAATCAGCACAAATTAGCATACAACAAGAAACACTACAGGACAACCATCTATGAAGAGGAGATTGAGGCAGCAGGCCATAACACTGGATCATCTGTAGTCACGACAACACTGACCATCATATTTATTAATGCAAAGAGCAGAGTTGGAACAGTTTTACAGACAGATACATGACAAACTGAAGCAGTAGAGTCTTCAGTTAAATAAACGCATTCATTTATATATTTTAGTGTGAATCTTGTTTATTCTCGTCTCCAAAAGAAGAGGAGGGAACAATATAAGGTCAGTCATGAAATCTGTGATTAATTACTTTAATTACGTTAAGCAGATATTGATGAACAGCAGGCAGCAAATCAGCTGATTCATTATTTCCCTCCACATTTTAATGATAAACATTATGAATCCTCCTGTTGATGAAGTCGTCTCCGAAGTCGATGATGTGTTTCAGGGCGCTCAGGATCAGTGAGTCAACATCATCGTTGAAGTTGATTTTTTCGTGATAGTTCTTCACAGGGAAGATACAGTTCACGGGAATCCCCACGTCTGAACTGAACTGCTCCATCTACATTTAAACATCACAACATCTCAGTTCAACACATTCCAGCTCAGAGACAAACAAGACTTTAATATTTAAATTGTCTTTGTACAGAATTTAATTTCAGCTGTGCTTCAATGTATAAATGTGAACGTTTAAAATTAAAAACAAACCATTTCTTTCAGATACTTGCTCCTGTAGACGTTCTTCAAATCTTTTCCCACCTCTGGACAGGCCAAGTCAACTTTGGTGAGAACGGCCACTTGAGGAATCCCTGAGAACAACAGACAGGAAGTTAGTGACTGTTCAAGAATTTAACTGTATAAAGACACAGGATGCTTCTTCTTCTTTGTAACTTCCTTGTTGGAGATCACTTCTCAGATCACTCAAAGTTACTGAGTGCTCAAAGATTCCAACTCTAAAATTAGAGAGAACACTTCTTAACCTTAACCTGGTGATTAAGCTGCCCAAGGCCTTTTTCCAGATAAGCATTAGTTACTTCCAGACTGGACTACGTTATTATTAATAGTTTGTCCCAATAACTCCTTAAAAAGCCTCCAGTTAATTCAAAATGCTGCAGCCAGAGTTCTGACTGGAATTAGTAAGAGATCATATTTCTCCTACGTTAGCTTCTCTCCATTGGCTCCCTGTTAAATCCAGAATTGAATTTAAAATTCTTTAATCTGCTTTAAATTCTCATTTATAATTCACTTAATAATCAGGCTCCATCTTATCTTAAAGAACTCATAGTTCCATATCTTCCAAGCAGAACTCTCCGTTCTCAGACTGCAGGTTTACTTGTGGTTCCTAGAGTTTCCAAATGTAGAATGGGAGGCAGAGCCTTTAGCTACCAAGTCCCTCTCCTGTGGAACCAGCTCCCAGTTCAGGTTCTGGAGGCAGACACCCTCTCCACATTTAAGACTAGACTTCAAACTTTCCTTTTTTATAAAGCTTATAGTTAGAGATGGATCAGGTGACTCTGAACCATCTCTTAGTTATGCTGATATAGGTTAGTCTGCTGGGGGACCTCTATTGATAAACTGAGCTCCTCTCCTTTCTCCTCTATCCATTTTATTTACCATTTCATGTCATTAACTTTGTGTCTTCTCTCTCCTGTAGTTGTGTTACCACCTCTAGGTAGGTAGGTCCAAGGCAAGCAAAAAAAAAAAACAAAGTTAGTTGGGCAGCTGCCTAAATTGCTGCTTTTTGTGTGGGGTTCCATCCCGGCTGTAGCCTACCTCCAGTAGCCTACCTTACTCTAAAAGTCTTAAACAACTAAATGTAAGTTTTTGCTCATAATGAACTGTACATCTCTTCAGTAGGGAGGGGCCTCAACATTGAGGAGGCCTTGAACACGATTCAGATCACCCACTCTCCCTTTGCTAAAGCATTACCAGATCATTACACTTCCACACCCATGCTTCACTGATGGTATTAAACAAGCATCCATCATCTATCATGAGCTCTGCATCTGAGCTCTGTACTGAATGTTCTTAACTAGGATGTTGACTTGGTTACAGTCATCATCAAACCCACTGTTTGTCCTTATCTTCTGGTTTTTCAACCTTTTATAGGGTTGAGACCAGCTGATCTTAGTCTCCTCCATTCACTAGTAGTGTGTCAACTGTCAACCACGTTTGGTCCTTGCCTCCTCCATTCTCCCTTTTCCCGACCTCTAGCTTTCATCCACGGTTTGTAAGTCATTGAGTGCAGTTTGTCTCAGTGTTGGTTAAGCTTTGTATTTTGTTCCAGCTCTTGCTGGGATTTTGATTCTCTTTTGTATCATGTGGCTCAGTGGGTAGATCATCTGCTTTGAATGCAGAAAGTTCGGGGTTCAAACCCCATCACAGACACCAGGTGTGTCCTTGAGCGAGACGCTTCACACTAGCTCCCCGGGCTCTGTATGTAGCTGCCCACTGCTCCCCCAGAGGATGGGTTAAATGCAGAGGACAAATTTCATTGTAACATGTAAATGTAACATATGACGATTAAAGGCTTCCTTTCCTTTCCTTACTGCATTTTCTTTGATTATTTAGTAAAAGTAGTTACTAAATTCTAGTTTGCCTGCCTTTTTCAGCATTTCTTAGTTTGTTTCTCCTTTTGGGTTTTTGTTTGTCCTTTTTTGTTTCATTACATTACCTCTGTTCTGCATTTTCTGTATCATATCTGTTAAAAAAATTTTTGTGGGAACTCTCACTCCGCATTTGTTGTACTTCTGCGACTGGGTCACTCTACCTATTGGGGAATACACACTCATTATTAGTTTACTGAACACAAACGTATTTAATGGCTCCAGTATTTTCTGTCTGCACACTGATTAAAACGTTTAAAACATGGCAGAGAAATCTAAAGTCTGTTCTCCAGGAGAACTCTACCTTTCATTTAACCCGCTGTAGTAAAGAATAACCACTGATTCGTGCTCTCACCCAGTCGACTGGCTTCCACCCTGACGTCCCGAATCTTCTTCTTTACTTCATCACTCATACAAGGTAACTTGTCAGCAGGAACAACACAGACCAGAAGATGGACTCTGTCGTTGGCAGTTGGAGCTTCGTTGTAGAACGGATCATCAACTGATAATTTAGATTCAGGATTGAACTGGAAAAACAAGGTCAGATGTGAGTAAAGTGGAAGTTCAAACAGAAAAACTGTTCAATGTGTTATTTAATGTAAAATATCTGAATATAAAGGAATCAGGACCGGAACCTTGTAATCGTCCATCACATGTCCCTTGAAAGCCAGTTTGATGTCGTCCACGAGGACACCTTTGTCTTTGCTGAGACCCATGATGTCATTGAGGACAAAAGGGTAAAAGGTCTCTGGACTCCCTTTTTGGATCTTGTAGGTTGTGTACTGTGGATCAGAAACAGGGTCATTAGTCTTCATCACTGTCTCAATCACGCTGTCACATCAATGCACAAAACAAGCAAAATGTATTGAAGTATTAATTCATTAAATCAATTCTACTTCACATTTTCCAATGAAGCAACAACCAGTGTGCGAAATAATAAAACACAACAAGGCAATGAGTGCTCTGTAGGGACGAGTCATAAAAAAATCCAACTATCTAGACCTGTAGGCAGTGAACAAGTTTCAACACGTCTGCAGTTTTAGGAGAGATTCTCTTTGTTCTTGACTCCTGCATGTTTGCAGCTGCACCAACCGACCATTAACGCTGTAGTAACCATTTGTAGTGTAAAGGTCAACTGTGTTTACTGTTGTGGTTGGGTTCAGACAAGATATACAGTAGATTCTGGTCAGTCATTTCACATATAATCATCTGAAATACAGCTCTTATTAAAACCATTTCATTCCTAAAGTACCAATACTAATGAAACACGTTATAGTTCCATTTTGAAGTGAAATGTATTGTGGTAACATTAGAAAAATCTACTTAATGAAACACTGGATCAAAATGGATCAGACACACTCAGCAGGACAATGGTCCAAAACATAAGAACAGAGAAATCAAAGAGCTGTTCAGGGTGAACAGGAGGAATATACTCGAGCTGCTCAAGACCAAACTAACAGACAGATTCTGTCCAGTTACTTTGAACAAAGAAACTTTGGACACTGTTACAGTGTCTCTCTGTCTTATTATACACCTACTGAAACATGGCTCTTATCAGTCACACACACAGAAACACGAAGATAAATAGACAGATAAATTCATCTTTAACCGTTATATAGACTATTCTAAATATTCTTCATACCTCTTTGGTGAAACAATCCTTAGAGTTGGTATCTGTCAGAGCCTCTGTGCACATCCTGCCTCTTAACACACTTTGGACAGAATTAATGAAACTGGACTTTCCAGCTCCAACAGCACCGTGAAGAAGAATCCGGAGCTGCTGATCTTTAATATAAGGTTTGTAGTTGTTCACATAGTCCAGAGCGTCCTGTTTTTTACTGATCAGGAAGGAAACATTACACCCAAATTCAAATCTGAAGTAACATACAACTAGTTAGTTTTTGATTAGAGAAACATACATTAAATAGATCTGAGTTTTTAAATCTTTCTGTGAAAATCTCTAACATGAGATAACAACACTCACCTCCAGTTTATTTCCCTCCATGGTTTTTCAAGAACTGACAAAGACAAATGTTAAAGAAACAATGACGTCACTGAACAACATGTGAATTTCAGTGGTTCATTTACTTTAATTTATTTTTAAATGAATGCACCTGGAGATGGAGGCGCAGCTTTAGCTGTTTGACCTCCCATTACTGAAACATAAAGAATTTACTCATGTTTAAAACAATCGAATCCAAAACCCCCTGATACTAACACGTGTTGTCATAATGAAGTTAAACGTTTTCAACTAATGCAGTAAAACCTTAAATTAAAAAAAAAAAACTCTATCAATAACACGTTTTATAAAGACGATAACAACCCAACATAAATTAAACATCTTACCTGTGCTGTGATGACAAAGTTAAAGAATCTGGTCCTGAACAGTGCAAATCAAAAAACACTGACACGACAAAGACTAACGTCCCACTGGGAGTTTTACTTTCACTTTTATAAAACATGTCTTTACACTTCTCCCCTCGTTGTCTTTAGACGGGATGCTTCACATTTTAACCCGGCTCAGACAAGTTTCTGTAAACCTGTGTTACTTCACATCAGTTTATCTACAGCAGATTGATCCAAAACACACTTTACCGTCCTGTGCTCTACACAGTGTAACACACTGTACAGCATGTCCATGTGTTTGTACTGGTGCAGGACGGTGTCTAATAAACTAGTCATTCTGTTCATGGCTTTTTATTTTCTGCTCTGTCATGTTGCTTTTAGAATATTTAGGATCCCAGACACTGCTCTGCCAAAGGATTGTTGTTGATGAACAAACAGAGTGAGCACAAAGTCGGAACGTGTCCCCACTAAACGTACCACGTGTTTGACAAGTGTTGTAATAATCTGCTCAACTGTAACTTGAACAGTGCAAAACCTATAATGAACCCATAAACATAGAGGAGCTGAAAGTGGAAACAGAGAACGGTAGCATGCTGCAGCTGATGATACCTGGGTCTCGTGTTTTACAGCTATTCATTTAAATCTAAGCTGCTAAACATACCAAGAGGTTACAAGTCTCTCTTTGTTGAGCAGTGATGGTAAACGTCAGCTGATTTACTCTAAATTAATCAGTTTGAGTTCCTGATCATGGAAAATGTCAAACTGTCAGTTTGGTTTAAAACGTGAACTTTTCTTTTGTTTACAGGAACTTGTGCATTAAATCTAGTTACAATAGCACAATAGACATTTTTAATTTACATAAAACAGTTTGATAATTATGTGACCAAACTCAAAATACAGGTTTTGTCCAGTTTGATCCAAATGATTCAAAGTTTTGAGTGGGAGTGTTTTAGATCAGTCAATAGTTTCACCACAAGATTCACTCGTTTGTTCTCAGGTGTCTGAAACAGGAGAAACACAGGATCATCTGTAGTCGTGACAACACTGAGCATCATATTTATTAATGCAGCACAGAGAGCAGAGTTAGAACAGTTTTACAGACAGATACATGACAAACTGAAGCAGTAGAGTCTCAGTTAAATGAACTTAATCATTTATATATTATAGTGTGATTCTTGTTTAATCTTCCTCTCTGTCTCCTAAAGAAGAGGAGGGTACAACAGGACATGAAACTCAGATTTATCTGAAGTTACCTCGATCAGTCACATCATCTTCTCTGTATTAACACAAAGCGCGACGAGTTCTCCTCAGTTAGACTGTTTGATTATAATAAATAAGATCAATCATGAAATCTGTGATTAATTACTTTAATTACGTTAAGCAGATATTGATGAACAGCAGGCAGCAAATCAGCTGATTCATTATTTCCCTCCACATTTTAATGATAAACATTATGAATCCTCCTGTTGATGAAGTCGTCTCCGAAGTCGATGATGTGTTTCAGGGCGCTCAGGATCAGTGAGTCAACATCATCGTTGAAGTTGATTTTTTCGTGATAGTTCTTCACAGGGAAGATACAGTTCACGGGAATCCCCACGTCTGAACTGAACTGCTCCATCTACATTTAAACATCACAACATCTCAGTTCAACACATTTCAGCTCAGAGACAAACAAGACTTTAATATTTAAATTGTCTTTGTACAGAATTTAATTTCAGCTGTGCTTCAATGTATAAATGTGAACGTTTAAAATTAAAAACAAACCATTTCTTTCAGTTTCTTGCTCCTGTAGACGTTCTTCAAATCTTTTCTCACCTCTGGACAGGCCAAGTCAACCTTGGTGAGAACGGCCACTTGAGGAATCCCTGAGAACAACAGACAGGAAGTTACTGACTGTTCAAGGATTTAACTGTATAAAGACACAGGATGCTTCTTCCTCTTTGTAACTTCCTTGTTGGAGATCACTTCTTTTTAACTTCCACAGTCACTTTGTGTTGGTTGTAACTGGAGAACACTGTACTGACTGTAACGGAGATCAGGTTAGTGTCACAGTTCCCTCCTCCGACCAGCGGGGGCAGTGTCCCCGGAAGTCTTTGCGTGTTTGTTTAGCGTTTTTTTTTTCTTCCCTGGCTCGAGTATTTGCAGGTGTTACTACTGTGTTACTGTGTGTGTATTTAAGTTAGTGTCTGTTCAGTGCGTAGTAGTTAGACTGAGCACAGCTGATGTTCTCTGTGAGGAACGAACCAACAAACCAGAGGCAGCGAGTTCTTGATAATTAAAGATGCTGCATAAAAAATCAGTAGTGGTGAAAGAAAATACTGATCGACTTGAGCATCACTGTATTATGAATTGTGATTCTGTATCAATCTTTAATTAACAGTGGTTCATTTCATGTAGTGTTAAACCCCTGAGTACTAAAGAGCTGATGATAAGTTCTCTTCAACCCGGTGTAGTAAAGAATAACCACTGATTCGTGCTCTCACCCAGTCGACTGGCTTCCACCCTGACGTCCCGAATCTTCTTCTTTACTTCATCACTCATGAAAGGTAACGTGTCAGCAGGAACAACACAGACCAGAACATGGACTCTGTCGTTGGCAGTTGGAGCTTCGTTGTAGAACGTATCACCAGCTGATAATTTAGATTCAGGATTGAACTGGAAAAACAAGGTCAGATGTGAGTGAAGTGGAAGTTCAAACAGAAAAACTGTTCAATGTGTTATTTAATGTATAATATCTGAATTTAAAGGAATCAGGAACGGAACCCTGTAATCGTCCTTCACATGTCCTTTAAAAGCCAGTTTGATGTCGTCCACGAGGACACCTTTGTCTTTGCTGAGACCCATGATGTCATTGAGGACAAAAGGGTAAAAGGTCTCTGGACTCCCTTTTTGGATCTTGTAGGTTGTGTACTGTGGATCAGAAACAGGGTCATTAGTCTTCATCACTGTGAAGAAACTACTCTATCAATACACAGTAGGAAAAATGTAATTCTACACAGTGAAGAATCACTGAATCATTTCTGCTTCACATTCCCCAAAATGAATAATAATAATAATGATAATAAAAATACTACTGCTAATAATAATTTAACTCTGTCCTCTTCATCCTCTTCTCTCACATCAACTAACTTCATGTTCTCTCTACATCCATAAACCTCCTCCTCGTTCTTCCTCTACACCTCCTGCTCCAACCTCAGCCTCTGTTTACTGATATGTTCCCAGTTTCTCCTCTGAACACGTCCAAACCACCTCAGTCTGTCTTCTGACTTTATCTCTAACATCTGACATGGTCTGTCCCTCTGATGGACTCGGTCCTGATCCTCTCCGCCCTCTTCACCTCTGTCCCACTCTATCCGTTGCTCTGAACCTTTGACCCTAACTACTTAAAGTCCTGCAGCTTCTTTACCTCTGCTCCCTGTAACCTCACTGTTCCTCTTCTATTCTGTCTTGCTGCTGCTGACCTTCATTCAACCTTCATTCTTCTGCTTTCCAGACCACACCTCCACCTCTCTAGATTTTCCTCCACCTGCTCTTGCATCAGATCCCAGTGTGAATCTTTGAACATCTTAGTCCATGGAGATTCCTGTCTGACCTCAGTCTGTCCATCACCAGAGCAGAAGAAGGGGGTCAGAGAGGATATTTGATGGAGACCCACCTCCACCTTGAACTCCTCTGTCACACACTGCCTTTCCACTCTTCATCGTCCTCCTCCTCACTTCACTCTTACTAATCTTTGCTACTTCCTGTTCCCTCTTCTACTCTTTGTTCTCTTCCCTTTTCCTCATTCTCTCATGATTCAGAAGCAACGGAGAGGCCGAAAAAAGTAAGAAAGAAAAGAAGTAAAGCTACGAGTCATATGATTGAACACATTTTATACTGTGGGTAATGGGGGTGCAACACAAACACACATCGAATTGAATTATTCTATAGACTATTCTAAATATTCTTCATACCTCTTTGGTGAAACAACCCTGAGAGGTGTTATCTGTCAGAGCCTCGACACACATCCTGCCTCTTAACACACTTAGGACAGAATTAATGAAACTGGACTTTCCAGCTCCAACAGCACCGTGAAGAAGAATCCGGAGCTGCTGATCTTCAATATGAGGTCTGTAGTTGTTCACATAGTCCAAAGTTTCCTGTTTTTCACTGATCAGGAAGGAAACATTACATTAAACTGAAAACAGTAAAATAACATTCAAATAACAGGATAGTTATTTTCCTAACAACAACTTAAGAAAACACACTCACCCTATTTGTCTCCATGGTTCATCAAAAACTGACGGGTACAAAACAAATATTAAAGAAATGATCAAAACATTATTGTAGAAGATGGGATGTACTGAAGGGTAGAAATAAGTCGACTTACGTGGAGATGGAGGAACTGGTTTAGTTGAACTTTCTCCCATCCTGAAACAAAAAGCAATTTTCAGACTTAAACTCCACTGTAGTAAATTAATGAGGTTTGTTTACTCTGAACTTTCACAATAAAACTGTATTTTATATGATTAATTCTGTATTAGCAAAGTAAACAGGAAGTGGTAGAGCTCAAACTAAATTCACCTCCTATAAAGTCACTGCTGCTCCACTCTGCACATGTTCTGGTCCTTAGTAAACCACCAACACATGCTGGTTTACTAACTCAACTCTTGGCCAAACGCTCTCTGTGCTGCACAGCTGTAGAGTTCCAGTATCCCAGTGGTTGTTTGACTGTGTTTCTTGAAATCCTGCCTGTTTGCTCAGACCTTGTTTTTTCCAGTTCTTGGATGCTGACACACCTACTGGCTCAGTGAGTGGACAGGTACCCCCGTCCCATGCTACGGTTAAAACACAAAGGTCTTGTCCTCAGCCCTAAAACAGCAGCTTAGCTGCCAGTCTGGGTGTAGTGAGTAGGACACTGGCTCTGTGACTTTTTAAACCTATGGTCTCTTAAAGATTACTTGTGGTTTTGGTTTGTAGTGAGGTGCTAGTTTGATTCTTGGAGACTGAGCCAAAGCCTGTTGGAGCAATGTCTGTACTCTGAGATCCCTCCAGATGCCTGTACCATGACGATCCAGCCACTTCTCATGTTTTATGCCTTAAGCCTTTTAAGCAGTGACCGGACAGGGCGCGGCCCTATGCTCATCATTTTCCTGTGAGATAATCAGTGTCTTTGATTTTACACCGATCAGACACAAGATTGAAAACAGCTGATCTGAATAAAACTGATTATCTTGTTCCAATGACACCAGATTATCTATTTAGTCTTTATAGTTTTAGCTTTGCAGCTTTACTCACCTGTTTTTTCTTTGCCTGCTTCAGAAGAAGACGGTGTCTCTGCAGTGATGCTCTCAAGTCCTCGCCTTTACTGAGTCATGACGCAGTATCAGTATCCTGCTGATGCTGTTTTTACTTTCACTTTCATTATTCTCTCTCTCTGTCTCACACAGACTCACACACACACACACACACACACACACACACACACGCACACGTAATAAAATAAATAAATAAATAAATAAAGTAATAAAAATAGAAATGTCAGTAAAAAGACAATAATACAACACAATAACTAATAAGTGGCATTATGCTGTTCCTTTTTCTTTTGAAATCCCACTTCCTGTCTGTGAACTCACCGTCCACAGGTTCTTCTCTCTCTCCGTCCACTTTCTAATCTCATACATAAGCAGACACCATCCCTGTAGACCGACATCTTTCCTTTGCCATCTGCTCTGCTGTTCCTCTGTCTCGTCCTACAGTGTTGTCAGGTTCTCCATCAGCAGCTCACATTAAACCAGACAAACAAATAATGTCGACACCAAACTATCTGTAAAGTTTTTATTTTGTTTCTATCTTCGTCTGTATTTTCATAAATCATCATTATACATACATGACAGTGGAGTGGTACATTGGTCTATGGATCAGCTCCCACAGTTCTACACATCCTACCCTACCACTGGTCCTTAGAGGTTCAGTTAATGTTTTCTCTTGTATTACTAATAGAGTCGTTTCTGAATCAACCAACAACTGCAGACAAATGTATCACGAGCAACATTTGTGGAAAGTTCTTACAACCTGGTTCTTTATTATTTTACAAAGTAAATGAGAGACTGAATGATGTTACTGATGTTTCACTGTATCACTGCAAACAAACCACGAACATGATGAGTCCAAAGTCATTTGTGTTTTTCATTTCACTGCTAAACCACACGATTGGGAACAGTAAGGTTTGCAATGACTTCAACTCAGGCAGAATACAGTGGAAAGGTGACAGACACAACACAAAGAACAGCTGCTCTTTTAAGACCAGCTGTTGAGCTTGTTCCACACACTGCATTAACTTAGCACACATCTGTTCATTTGGCTGTTTAATCTGGTTTGGACCTTATGTTGTTGCAGGTACTACTCCTCCTCTTGAACTTTGAACTTTACAGTCTCTTGAAAAATGTTTGTTACACAGATGTTGCTGTGTTTTTTTCCTTTATAACTACTACTACTGCTCTTTGTAGTTATACGATCCGACTTTCTTCACACCTTTTTTGTGAAACAGTCCTCAGAGGTGGGGGCGACCAAGGCCTCTGTGCACATCCTGCCTCTTAAGACACTTTGGACAGAGTTAATGAAATCATTGATTTTCCAGCTCCAACTGGTCCACGAAGAAGAATCCTGAGCTTCTGATCTTCATATTCTGCTCGGTTTGTCTCTGCTCACAGAAGGAAACGTTAGGTCACCTTCAAAGTAAAACACTGAAAAACAATTAACGTCTGGATGGAGCAACAGAAATAGATTTGTGTTTTAAATCTTTCTGTCAAACATGTTTAAAGCTTTAACATTTGGGATGTTCGGTTCTAGTTCTCCTAGACCTCCGTTTTGCCTTTGATAGAGTAGATCACTGCATTTTATTCTGGAATAACAGGATCTGCATTAAAATGATTCTTCTCATGTGTGACAGATAGAAGGTTCAGTGTTTACATCTGTACATGTTATCCTTCTCCCCGTGGTGTTCCACATGGCTTAGTCTTAGGACCCGTTTTATTCTACTTGTACAAGCTCCTCTTTGACATATTATTCGGAGAACTAGTGTTTCTCTTCACTGCTATGACGTGCAGCGTGCAGCTTTACCTGTCTGTTAGAGTCTCATCTCACCGTTTCTAGGTAAGAACAACAGCTCGATAACTCAAACCTTCTCACAGCTCAACTTAAACAAAACAGAGATTGTTGTCACTTGTTCCCAACAACAGGTACAACACATTCTGTACTGGTCCACTGCAGGAACATAATATGTCCCACAGTTGTAATGATGTACTGCAGTCTGTAGGGGGCACTGCGACACTACAGTTAACATGTGAACACACATACAGGTATAATACCCTTTTATATAAATAACATGAGATGTATGATCTTTGCTCTCACCTTGGACACAAGCTTGTAAGATGAAAGTCTAAGTCTTTGGCACAACATCCTGAATGACTTGAATGTGTACCGTCAAGTTTCCTTCTCCACCTACTGTACATTAGTAACAGCAGACGGTGGCACATGGTCTTATAGTGACTCTACACAGAGCATGTTTCTGTTTTCTGTCTCACACAACCGATTTCAACACTGACAGAAGAATAACTTATGTTTTTCTTCCACTATGTGCAAATCAAAACACCTTTTTATGCTCCAGATTTATTTTCCTTTGTTTTACACCCATAACTTCGGTCACTTACGTCTAGGAAAGTCTGTATATAATCAGTAAAAGTGCATCGAAAACTATTCCCAGCACAACATTTTGTTATGTTACAGCCTTAATGGATCCAAAATGGATTAAATTCATTAATTTCCTCAGAATTCTCCAAACTATACCCTAAAATGAAAAGTGAAAGAAGTTTGTTTGAAATCTTTGCAATTTTATTTCAAATAAAAAAAAAAATAATAATAAATGTATGTAAAAACATGTACATACAGTGGCTTGTAAAGGTATTCAGCCCCCTTGAACTTTTCCACATTTTCTCACATTATGACCACAAACATAAATATATTTTATTGGAATGTTATGTGAAAGACCAACACAAAGTGGCATACAATTGTGAAGTAGAAAGAAAATTATACATGAGTTTATTTATTTTTTACAAAAAAAAAACTGAAAAGTGCAGTGTGCAAAAATATTCAGCCCTCTTTTCTCTGAGTGCGTCTAATTGCGTGCAGAAGTTGCCTGATGGTTGCTGACTGATTGAATGTTGACCTAATGACTGAATAGAGTCCACCTGTGTGTAATTTAATCTCAGTTCAAATACAGCTGTTCTGTGACAGCCTCTGTGGTTTGTTAAGAGAATATTGGGGAGGAAACAGCATCATGAAGTCCAAGGAAGACACCAGACAGGTCAGGGATAAAGTTGTGGAGAAATTTAAAGCAGGGTTAGGGCTATAAAAAGATTTCCTAAGCTTTGAACATCTCACAGATCACTGTTTAGTCCATCATCCGCAAATGGAAAGAGTATGGCACAACTGCAAACCTATCAAGACATGGTCGTCCACCTAATCTAAATGGCCGAACAAGGAGAGCACTGATCAGAGATTTAGCCAAGAGGCCCATGGTGACTCTGGATGAACTGCAGAGATCTACAACTCAGGTGGGGGAACCTGTCCATAGGACAACTATCAGTCGTGCACTGCACAAATCTGGGCTTTATGGAAGAGTGGCAAGAAGAAAGCCATTGTTAAAAGAAAACCACAAGAAGTCCCATTTGCAGTTTACCAGAAACCATGTGAGTGACCCAGCAAACGTGTGGAAACTGTCAAACATGGTGGTGGCAGCATTATGCTCTGGGGCTGCTTCTCTTTAGCAGGGACAGGGAAGCTGGTCAGAGTTGATGGGAAGATGGATGGAGTCAAATACAGGGCAATCTTGGAGGAAAACCTGTTGAAGTCTGCAAAACACTTCTAATCTGACTCGGCTTGAATTGTTTTGCAAGGAAGAATGGGCAAAGATTTCAGTCTCTACATGTGCAAAGCTGGTGGAGACATACCCCAAAAGACTTGCAGCTGTAGTTGCAGCAAAAGAGGATTCCACCAAGTATTGACTCAGGGGGGCTAAATACTTTTGCACACTGCACTTTTCAGTTTTTTTTTGTAAAAAATAAATAAACTCATGTATAATTTTCTTTCTACTTCACAATTGTATGCCACTTTATGTTGGTCTTTCACATAACATTCCAATAAAATAAATTTATGTTTGTGGTCATAATGTGAGAAAATGTGGAAAAGTTCAAGGGGGTATGAATACTTTTGCAAGCCACTGTACATGTTCACAGCCTTTCTCATGACACTTAAAATTGAGCTCTGGTGGATCCTGTTTCTTCTGATCTGAGATGTTTGTACAACTTGACTGGAGCCCACCTGTCAGAAATTCAGTTGATTGGAGATGATTTAGAAGGACATACACCTGTCTGGATGAGGTCCCACAGTGCCTGTCAGAACACAAACAAAGCCATGAAGTCAAGGAATCGTCCAGGACTCTTCATAGAGCGGCCGCCAGCCAAACTGAACGATCGAGAGAGAAGGGCCTCAGTCAGGGAGGTGACCAAGAACCAGATGGTCACTCTGGAAGAGCTCCACTGTTTCTCTGTGGAGAGAGAACCTTTCAGAAGAACAACCATCTCTGCAGCACTGCACCAATCAGGTCTGTACGGAAGAGTGGACGGGAACAACTCCTCAGTAAAACTTTGTTAAGTGCACCTGAGGGACTCTCAGACCATGAGGAACAAGATTCTCAGGTCTGATGAAACTAAGATTGAACTCCTCTGCATCTTTCTTTGCACTTAAAAGAAAAAACACTTTTCTGCTTCTCACATCTCATGAAACAGAAACATTTTTCTGACAGCACTTTGCTTTGATGGTTTTCTTCTTGATTTAGATTTTTTGCCTCATTTTGGATAAAAGCGTCTGATAAATGACTAAATGTAAAATGTAAAATTTAAACTCTTTGTCCTGAATGTAGAGTATGTAAAGTATCACTTCAGTCGAAACCCAGGTACCGTTCAGCACCTGGTCAATATAAACCCTACAATGAAGCATGGTGGTGGCAGCATCATGCTGTGGGGATGTTTTTCAGTGGCAGCAACTGGGAGGTTAGTCTGGGTCAAAGGAAAGATGAATGGGAGACACTGCCCAAAGGTAGTATGTCAAGCTTGTAGCATCAGACTAAAAAAGAACTGAGGATATAATTGGTGCTAAAGGTGGTTTAACAAAGTGCTGAGCAAACACTGTGGAAACTATTTTTTTATTTGAAATACATTTGCAAAGATTTCAACCTAACTTCTTTCACTTTGACATTATGGGGTATTTTTGAGGAAAATAATGAATTTACAATTAGTCATTTATCAGACACTTTTATTTTAAGCAACTTATAAAACACAAAGCAATGGCAGGGTAAACCCTGATTTAAAACCTTCTGTATAATAATTCATTAAAATGAAAAAAAAAGCTCTTGCATAAAGATTCACCTCCTTTAAACTAACCCACCTAAATCATGACTAGTGCAGCCAACTGGTTTTAAGATGTCACAGGATTAGTTAAAGCAGATCAAATGAGTGCAGTGAGTGTGTTTCATAGATTGTAGCATAAATACACCTGGATCTGGAAGGTCCGGTTCTGGTAAATCAGTATCCCGGATAAAACGCCACCACGGAGACTAAAGAACACTCCAACTTCTCCAAGTCAGGACATGGATACAAGAACATTTCAAAGTCACTAAAGTACAGGAAAAATAAGGACCTGTGTGAATCTGCCAGCAGCAGGCTGTCGTCAAAAACCGAGTGAACTGAGCGAGGGCAGTAAGAGACCTGGGGACGCCTCTTAAAGGACTTACAAGTTTCTGAAGGTAAGATGGTGGAGACAGTACCCTGCTGTTCACCAGCTAAACCTGTACAGGTCCAACGACCAGAGCCGAAGTTACGAAGACAGAGATTAAACTGTTTTACAGAGAAGTTGTGTTCTGTAACTTTTTATTAAAGCTTTATAATTTCACAATAAGACATCCACTATTCAGCCACATGCAAATATTCTAGATACAAAAAGATAAAGATCATTCTTCCGTATTTGTACATCATGAAATTCAGAATTCAGCCACTGTTGAGGCGTCTTCCTGAACGATCGATGATTCTTCCTGATCAGTGACCATCCTGTTGAGGAAGTCGTCTCCAAAGTCGATGACGTGTTTCAGGGTGTTGAGGATTAAAGTGTCAGTGTCGTTGTCTAAGTTGGTGTTGGTGTAGTTCTTCACAGCAAACATGCAGTTCATTGGAAAACCCACAGTTCCACTGAACTGCTGCATCTGCATTTTAATAATCATAAAATAATCAAGAATAAATGAGAACGGTGTGTTCAGGGACTGGAAATAAGTCTGTAGACTCCAGAAACCCTTAATAATAAGTAGTAGTAGTAGTAGTAGTAGTAGTAGTAGTAGTAGTAGTAGTAGTAGTAGTAGTAGCAGTAGTAGTAGTAGTAGTAGTAGTAGTAGTAGTAGTAGTAGTAGTAGTAGCAGTAGTAGTAGTAGCAGTAGTAGTAGTAGCAGTAGTAGTAGTAGCAGTAGTAGTAGTAGCAGTAGTAGTAGTAGTAGTAGTAGCAGTAGTAGTAGTAGCAGTAGTAGTAGTAGTAGTAGCAGTAGTAGTAGTAGTAGCAGTAGTAGTAGTAGCAGTAGTAGTAGCAGTAGTAGTAGCAGTAGTAGTAGTAGCTAGTTAGTAGTCAGTAGTAGTAGTAGCAGTAGCTAGTAAGTAGCTAGTAGTAGCAGTAGTAGTGTAGCAGGTAGTAGTAGCAGTAGCAGTAGTAGTAGTAGCAGTAGTAGTAGCAGTAGTAGTAGCAGTAGTAGTAGTAGTAGTAGTAGTAGCAGTAGTAGTAGTAGCAGTAGTAGTAGTAGCAGTAGCAGTAGTAGTAGTAGCAGTAGTAGTAGCAGTAGTAGTAGCAGTAGTAGTAGTAGCAGTAGTAGTAGTAGTAGTAGTAGTAGTAGCAGTAGTAGTAGTAGCAGTAGTAGTAGTAGTAGTAGTAGCAGTAGTAGTAGTAGCAGTAGTAGTAGTAGCAGTAGTAGTAGTAGCAGTAGTAGCAGTAGTAGTAGTAGTAGTAGTAGCAGTAGTAGTAGTAGTAGTAGTAGTAGTACCTTTTCCTGCAGTATCCTGCTCCTGTAGACCTTCTTCACATCATTTTTAATCTCAGGACAGAGCTCATCAATTTTGGTAAAAACCACCACCTGAGGATTCCTTCAGGAACAAACACAGAGTTTCGGACGTTTAGCACAAAGTGACAACAAACAGTGTTTCTATGAGGGTCGAACGGACTAAAGGTAACGACAGGAGTATCTGATGTTTTAACCAGTTGAAGATTCAGGTGATGTGTTAGGGTTAGGGTTAGTGAAGGTGAAGTTTTCTCTCACCCAGGTCACTGGCTTCGTCTCTGATGTCCTGAATCATGTCCACGACTTCTTTTCTCATCAGAGTTTGTCTGTTTGCATCAATGACTAAAACCAGAACATGAACTTTGTCGTTGATAGTTGGAGTTTCGTTGTAGAATCGATCTTCCTTTGAGATCTTACATTCAGGATTGAACTGGAAATAAAGTCAAATACAGTTCAACAGTTGTACAACACGTTAACAAACCACAGAGCTGTTAGTTAAAAATTATGTTTCATCAGTTTTTAAAAATGCAGTAACCACCGTGTATCCGTCTCTCACGTGTCCCTTCAACAAGCGTTTGACGTCTTTCACATGGGTTTTTCTGTTTCTTCTGCTTCTTTCTTTTAGTCCCATCATGTCACTGAGGACAAAAGGGTAGAAGGCCTCTCCCTTTTTCCCTTTTGGGATCTGGTATGTTGTGTACTGTCGGTTGTGTGTCTCTCTCTCATCTCGGTGTGTCTCTCTCTCTCTCTCTCTCGTGTGTCCTCTCTCTCTCGGTGTTCTCTCCCCCCACTCTCTC